>NC_054378.1:54995849-55200849 GCF_017654675.1 Xenopus laevis | reverse complement strand
AATTTCTGGGCAGGAAATCTTCACAGCAGCTGATGGAGCTCTCTATGTTTTAGCTTTAGCAGGCTAACTATCCAAATCACATAATAATTAAATCCTTTATATTGTGTAGCACATAGCACTGATTCACCACATGAAATAAAGATATACTAACAATATAAGATAAATGAGAATAGCATACAAGCCCGTGGCAGGTATATTTAAAAGAATACAGTTAAAATGCTTACTTCCAGGTATATACAATTAGTAGCATGTTTTAATGGAAACCTCTATAGAGTTTAAGACTCCCCAAGGTGCTATAGATGGATCAAAGTCTGTTCATTTTCATTTACTTAACTGTGCTTCTCACATTGCGGTACATAGAGAATTTTGTTTGCACTTACTATGCTAAAGATGTTATTTCCTCTTTGCTCCCTTAGGAAAACTTTACCTAGTAGACCTAGCAGGTTCAGAGCGGGTTTCCCGATCGGGTGCAGCAGGAGAACGCCTGCGGGAAGCTCAGTGCATTAACCGCTCATTGTCTGCCTTGGGAGATGTGATCTCAGCTTTACGCTCACAGCAGGGACATATTCCCTATCGCAACTCTAAGCTTACCTACCTTCTACAAGAGCCGCTCAGTCGGGAAGGAAAGGCGTTACTTCTCCTTCAGGTACCCCAGGAATCGCTCAAAAAGCTAATACTGGATTCGTTTTTATTGCACACAAGTGAATAAGGGCAGAGACACATGCTCAGATTCTGGGAGATTTAGTTACATGGCGATAAATCAACTCTTCTCTCGGGGTGACGAATAGCCCCGAACTGCCTCCCACTCCGATTGCATAATTTTCCGATGTCGCCCGAAATTTCCTCGTGAGGCAACTTCGGAAAACGAAGTGCACCAGTTGCCAACCCCCAGCAATTTACATTCTAGCGGGCGGAAGGCAATTCGGGGAGATTAGTTGCCCCGAAGAGGAGATTTGTCGCTGGGCGACTAATCTCCCCAAATCTGAGTGTGTGTCTCTGCCCTAAATTGTGGAGTTTCCTCTGGTGATCTGTATTTTCACCCTTTGATAAATATATGTCCCTTTATCTGAAAGGCTCACATTTACTATGATCCTGCTTGGAATGCCTTGGAGATTTTACAAGTAGACTTAAAGAGATACGAAAGCTTAGCTAAAGCGGAGTAAAACAGGATTGAAAGTTAAAAAAATAAATGGAATCTGATGTAGAAGTAATAATAATTGAATAAGTCTTTATAAGCTTGTGGGGTTATAAGATGACAGGCTCCCTTTAAGAAATAAAAATGGCTACTTCACTAAACATATCCTGTTTTGTTGTAATTTTATCCCACTTAATAATATGTAAAGGCTCTGATTTCCATAGCATTTCATGGTGGGGGTATGAACATTTTAGAAATTTTATGGGAGTCATCCTCAGAAGCGATCAGTTGGTTTAGCCAGTTTGACAATTAAGGTCTCTACCTAGTGTACAATGTCCTTATTCTTATTAATGTGGGCTTTGTTCATTGCTTGTTTGCTCTTTAGGTCTCCCCTGCAGAGAAGAATATAAGCGAGTCCCTATGTTCTTTAAGATTTGGGGACAGAGTGCGGGCAGTTGAGTTGGGCGCACCCTCAAGAAAAATTGAGCAGCCACCACCAAATGCTGAATTGGCAGAGGTATGAACTACTAGTCACTTACCCATGTGACTGATGGCATTGACCATAAAAACTGCATTTCATCATTAAAGCACGTCAGTCTCAGCTAGGAGAAGTAATGGCTGAATGCTTATTTCACAGCACACCTACTGTCTCAAAAATGGCTCTTTAAATTAAAGTGAATTGCAAAGTACTTTGATAGCTCATTTTCTATATATCTTATTATGTTATAAGCCCTTAGCTCCAGTCTAAAACCTATAACTGTATAACTTTCTCATTTTCTGTGCAGATGATGGCCTTCATGTAACATTGCATGCTGGTCTGACAAGCTTTTTTTACACACTGTTTTTCTTTGCAGAGTGAAAGTCCAGTATTACGCAGCACTAAAGGCACCTCCCTGCGGAGGAAACCTCAGGGCTCAGGTAGATACGATACTCTCTCTGCTGTCATTTTTGTTAAATCAAAATTTAGTAGCTAGTGGTGGCTGGATTTAGAGGGGAAGTGGGTAGCGGTGACTTCCTGCAGAGCAGTAGCTCCATATTGCACCATTGAGTATTGTGCCTGAGTATTACCTGATAGTAGTAGGATGCATGCACAGCCACAGCAGAGTTGCCCATTGTTTAAGTTCTGGGCACCTGCTTCCTGGATAAAGAAATGAAAACATTGTGCTGTTCTTTTTAAACTAATATTGTGCAGAGCAGTTTTATTTTGTGCCACTGAATGCTTATTACTAACATTTTTGTAGAGGGGAAATGTGACTTGCCTAGCTGTTCCTTATTTTCCTTGGCTAGACTGTTGATGTGAAATCCTGGGCCGTGTTGTCATCCAATATTTGGTTTAAGGTTTTCAAATTTAACAATTTTTATTTTTTCTCTCTCTCTCTCTAGTGCGGCAGAGGACAAGTCCCCCATGACCAAATTCATATCTGCACTGCCATATCCGTTTTTTGCCACCATAAGATGCTTGTCGACGTTTACAAAAGTCTTAGTACATGAGAAACAGAGGAATTATCATTGACTGGGATTCCTGCCTTTATTCTCTGCACAGGATTGTGGGAAATCACTTGAACCAAATGCTGTGACTTAATGGAGCCCATAGACAGGACCACACACTGCACTTTAGTCATCACATACTTCTTATGTACAAATACTTACTGCTGCCTAATTGTAGATATTCTTTATTAATATATTTGTACATTTATTTGCACCATTTATTACATGTCAATGTTTTCTTTTGTCTATGTTAACATTCCTATTTTGAATTAAGAAATGGAGATATTTTATATATATATACACCCTGTATATGGCTCTTACATGAGAGGGCAGGATAAAAAGCTCAGAAATTGTATATGCATAAGCTTATATGGAACTAAAGTATGTCATACTGCAAGACTGGGATTTCTTTTCTCTGAGAAAATATATATTTTTTCTATGCAATCTCTCTAGTATTCAGATGAGGCCCTACCAGTGCTCTGTAAAGGGGCCTCCCATTCATTTATACCCCCATTTAATACTGCTCAAAACTTTGTTTTGCACTTGCAGCTGCTGTCTGGCATTGTTGTTACAGCCAGGTTTATTATCCACGAGTACCACCTATGTCCTACACTATCAAGGATTAACTGAACACAGTCCAATTAAGGGTATAAGTGACTTGCATATTTTTGCATGCCATGTGGACGACATTATGTTTATCAACACTGAATCTCATCTGACACGTTTCTCTATATCTACCTGTAAGAAAGCCACATCCCGGAGGGATTTTATTGGTCTACAGTTTTTTTTTTATCATTTGCAATCATCTGTATATTTGAGATGGAACAATTCCAGTGACTTATCTTTTATTAATCATTCAAAAACTACTTCCTGTTTTCAGCCTGCAACAATCAGTCCCATTGTTCTGTGAGTCCGCCAACTCCTACAGGAACTGCACCAGTAAGTAACAATAATGGTACCTCCATGTGATCAACTGACATTAGAAGCAAAATTAGGACAGGAAGAGGTTCAACCCTTCTATTAATAACTGCCCATTAGAGCATGTGACTTAAGAGAGCCACGCAGGTAGTGTGCAGGTCAGGTGACAGAAGGAGCGCCTGAAGTTCCCCCACCCATATTTACAGTGAAGAATGAGGGTGTCTGGAAGGTGCAAGCGAACAAGTTCCAAGTTTATTTAAAAAAAAAAACCAAAGCTTGGGTGAAAGTTGTGGCTGAAGAACTGAAAGGGGAATCTCCTACAAGAGTGCAGTCAAAGCCTTGAAGTCAGTCCGGAATTCCTGGCACTAAATAGAATGGATCATTCCTAAACAGTGGGCAAAGGTGGTAAATATCTATTCCCTTCCCTGTTATTGCTGCACAAAATGGCTCTAAAATACAGATTAAAAATAAGGAATGGATGCCTGCTCAGCAGAAAGTCTGATTTCCAACAAACAATTTCAAATTAGAAGTCCCAATGCTCAGAAATAAAAAGGATCACAGAGAAAGCTTCAGTGCTGAATCTTGTTATTCGGGGAAAATTAAAGAAAATGTTAATAATTGGGTCGTTTTGGTTGCAGCAATGTTCGTAGTGCCAGAGACACGTTATAAGGTGTGCAGGGCACAACAAGCATATGGAACCATGGAATTAAACACTTTCTAGAATCCCTCATGGTCACTAACTCTGCTTTCTACCTTTGTACAAATCCTTTCCCCTGGTCTTGTCTTCATTTCATAATTGAACGAACCAGTAAATTATATACAGTACACACACAAGTATTTCTATGTAAAAAAAACATCTTAATTGTATGTGCAAAAGTTGCTGTGTTCCTAAATGTGCATTAGCCAAAAATCAGGTGCAAAACCATTTAAAAGATCAGGAGTTAGGGACCATGAATGATTCAGGATTATTTACATATGATTCAACTCTGGCTTATTATTGTGTATATCACTAAAGGCTTGAAAAAAAAACACATGCCTTTGTTCTGGAAACAAGTAAAATAATAAAATCTGCAATTTGATGGAGGGACACTTTTTTGACAAGTAACACCCTCCTCTCCACTGATGTCATAATTGACAAGCACACTAACGCAAAGTAAAGAGAGGCTGCAATTAAAAATGAAAGTTTAAAGGAACACTAACATCAAAAAGTGAAAGTGATTTTTAAGTATTACATATATAATGCAGTGTTGCCCTGCACTGGCAAAACTGTCATGTTTGCTTCAGAAACACTACTATTGTTTATATCAGGGATCCCCAACCTTTTGAAACCATGAGCAACAATCAGAAGTAAAAGGAGTTGGGGAGCAACACTAGCATGGAAAATGTTCCTGTGGTGCCAAGTAAGTGCTGTAATTGCCCATTTGGTAGCCCCTATGTGGATTGGCAACCTACATTGAGGCTTTTTTTGGCAGTGCACCTGGTATTTATACAACCAAAACTTGCCTCCAAGCCTAGAATTCAAAAATTAGCTCCTGCTTTGAGGCCACTGGGAGCAACATCCAAGGGGTTTGGAGAGCAACATGTTACTCACGAGCTACTGGTTGGGGATCACTGGTTTATATAAATAAGCTGCTGTGTAGCAATGGGGGCAGCCATTCAGGAGAAAAGGCTCAAGTTACACAGCAGATAAGCTCTGTAGAATATAATGGTGTTATCTGTTATCCACTATTTAACCTGTGCCATAAAGACTTTCTTCAATTTCCAACATTCATACACAGCAGCTTGTTTATATGAACAATAGTAGAGTTTCTGAAGCAAACACACCAGTTTTACCAGTGCAGGGCAACACTACATTATATTTTCATTACTTTAAAGAACTTTTTGGTGTTACTGTTCCTTTAAGAAATTAGTGAAGATCTTCCCAAGTACAGTATTTGCCTAGGGTTCCCCATGTCATCACCCCCTATTCTAATAGTACATCCTGGGGTCCTGCCAGTTTGCAGTATTTTTAACCCTTTCCCTAGTATTTGCTTGTTCAAATCTGCGAGCCCTATACTTACCACAAAATAGGTGGATGGGTTTCTAGTCATTTGATGAAGCCATGCTTTATAGTAGTGCACAGGTTTCTGCTTTGAGAACATCCAGCAAACATGCACAACTGAGAACTGGGTATTTTAGGACAGATTCAGTAACCACATAAGGCCTGGACTGGCAATCTGTGGGTTCTAGCAAATGCCAGAGGGGCTGCTATAAGGTCCCATAGAAAGTCAGTATTTAGTGGGCTGGTAGGGGCTGTTTGGGCCTCTATGTACCTGAAATACCAGGGCCTATTTTAATTCTCAGTCCGGACCAGAACCACGTGTGCAGATGATTGCATCACCCCATTAATGTCAGTTAAGTAATTTATACACAATACAAAATAAAAATGACAATTGTTTTAATTAAACTAAACTATAAATTACAAAGTAACAAGTTTACAACATACAGAGCAGACATAGTGCATCCCCCAGCTTTCAGTGCCTGGCCTTGGTTTCATATAAAAAGATTTGCTGAAACAAAAGTCCAGCTCACTGTTTTTGCTGCTTGACATATTAGGCCACGTGAAACCTTAAAAACCAGACAGAAAGCAGAGCTTCATCCTGGGTCCCTGTGTCTTTTCTAGTAGAGAATATTTATTAGTGTTTGGCATGGATGCAGTGCTTTGCCTCTATAGCCATATCAAGCAGTGTAGCTGCAGCCACTCACACCTACTGCTTTTCTTTGATTATCTGGGAATGTTAAAAGAACAATATGTAGTATAGAGAATAGGGCCCTGTGCCTGGCACTTGAGCAATAGCAAACCTGCTGCATATTTCATACCCATTACACCATATGGTGATAGCAGTGTGCACATAGGAATGTATTTCACTTGCTTGGTACTAAATCCACTCCCTAGTCTGCCAAAGCACCTCCACTACGGATGGCGCCTTCAGAAGACAGAAATAAGGGGCATTACTAAAGCAGACATTCCTGCTTGGTGGGTGGTATTGATGTTTGTATGTTACTCCAGCCCAGACATGAGTATGTGTAGTTCTCGGAAGGCACTTCCATAGCGGCCACTCTGCGAAGCCTTGCTTTTCACTAGCGGACTGAGAACACGCAGCTGCTTGTAACATAATTTGCACTTGGAAAGCCTACGGAAAGATTGCAGTAGTCAAATAATAGTACAGTGAAGACATTGACTGCATCTCATACAAATCAATTTAAACATGAACTGCACCATTACGTTTGGGGGCACTAGCATTGCTTTCGCTGTGAGCATTACAAAATGCAGGAGTATTGTAGTTTATGGTTTTCACACTGTTCTGTAGCTAAATAGGGAGTCTTTTTTTATTCAAACGCATCTTGTCACCTATATACAGTTGTGTTCAGAATAATAGTAGTATGCAAATGCATTAGGGACACTGCACATTCTATTCCAAATTAAAACATGAAAAAAAATGTATCAAATCTGTGTTATTCCTTTACAGAAAGTGAAAAAATTGAATATTAGGGTGTTTAGCAGTGCCTGCATTCTTCTTTACAAACTCAGACATTCACTGTATAAACTGAAAATTGTTTCAAGATTTTGCTTTCCTTTGAATCACTGAACTAATATTTAGTTGTATAATCAGTGTTTCTGAGAACTGCTGCACATCTGTGTTACATGGAGTCCACCAACTTCTGGCACCTGTTACATTCCACAATTCTTCTGTATTTCTTGCTTTTGTCTCAGAAACAGCATTTTTGATGTCACTGTTTGTGGCCCCTAGACCTCCCCCTCCCAAAAAAAGAACAATCTTACTTTCATCAGTCCACAAAATGTTGTGCCATTTCTCTTTAGGCCAGTCAGTGTGTTCTTTGGCAAATTGTAACCTCTTCAGCAAGTCTTTTTTTCAACAATGGGATTTTGCAGAGGCTTCACATAGGTGTCTAATTGTTCTAATTGTAACCGTACTCACAGGTAACTTTAGAACTGATCTGAGGCTTTTCTGCTATCTATTCGAATGGTAGTTTTCTGTTCTCTTCCACGTCTTTCAGGTTTTGGTTGCCATTTTAAAGCAGATGATATTAGCTGAGCAGTATATCATTTTCTGCACTTCTTTATATGTTTTCTCCTCTACAATCAACTTTTTAATCAAAGTACGCCGTGTTTCAGGACAATGAAAATCCAATTTTGACAGAATGAATGACCCCACACTGCTATAATTTTGAACAAGCCTCAATTACACATAATGAGCATTATGCATGCCATGACTGTTGGGTCTGTTGGTGTTATATTACTCTACTACACCTACTAGTAAATTATTTGCCATATAGAAATATAATTTCTACCGAAAACAGTGATCAGGTTAGTGAAGTCGGACTGCTATTATTCTGAAAACAACTGTACAATAGATTCAATGTCAGCATTAGTTGCTTGTAAACTTATCAGCACTTGTATACAGCAATACTTTGTTAACCACCAAAATGTTGGTGGCTAAAAGCATGATCATTATACTAAATGTGCATGCTGTATCCACTAACCTTTCCTCACGAGATATGTCCACACCGACAGATGGAGGTGCGGCTAAGATATCAGTGATTATCGGGAGAAACCTCTTTAGAATCAGTTTAAGTGAGATGCAGCCAGTCTGTACATAACTAAAAAAAACAAAACAAACCAGATGAAGAGAAAAATCAACAAAAGAAACCATCAAGATCAACACCAAGATGCCAAAACTGACCAAAACCTTTCTGCATGATTATAAACTTATTACGGTCATCATTCTAAATATTTAGAGAGTAAATTAGTGCTGAATCCAAATTAATGTGGATAAACCTGTCACCCAGTTACCACCCTTACCTTCTATTTGCAATCACCTTGGGACCTATTTTGCATTTAAATTCTGTCCCACTCTATCCTTCTCCTTAATGAAAAGAGAATAGTCATAAGGGGGGGGGGGGCTATCCTGTAATTTTAGATGAATGATAGCATATTTTTAAGCATTGCTGGATGATGCTCATTAAAAGGAAGTGTGTTACCTGGAAGGTAGTGAGGATGAGTCTATAAATATAAATCTTAGTTATGTGATATCAGAGGCACCTCATATTCAAGAAGAGGGAGCATCGCGAGTCTGACCCAGTGCACAAAAGGATAAAATTATATACAATATAATATAAGAAAATATCAGATTTGTATGCTCAAAAATTATGCTTATGGAAGCTTTAATTCTCTCAGCAACTTTTTCCAGAGAATAGTATCTGTAAATTAGATGATAATAATCCAACAACACAGATATCAGCATTGGGTGTAAGTATTACTAGCATGCATTAATGCTCGATGTGTTGTCTTGACAGGTTTCTAATGGTAAAAGCTGCTGAGACAAAAGTCCCATAAAACACAATGTATGCAATGAGTCTGAACATACTTTAACAATATGAAATTGGACATTGAAGTTGTTTATTAAAATGTGCTCATAAATGTATGACATCACTGACCTCTCATACTTGCTCTGTAACATTTTTTCAATCTGAGGTAAAACAGTCAAACAGAGGTCCAGCTTCCACAAAGACCTGCATGAGAACAGGATCCATGAGAAGATGTAGTATTGTAATACTCTGCCCAGTAAACAACTCATATCATCGATATGATGTTTTCTGGGTTTGTTTTGCCTTCCTATATTCAGTTATGTCTCAAGATTTGTAAGAATATACAGATACAGAAAACCGTGTAAAGTGAGAAAAGATACTTACGCTTTCTGGTTAACGATGTTTAGAAGATCCACAACAACCGAGAGATCATTAATGGCCACAGCAGAATCTATAGATGTCTTTAATTAAAACAAATCAGGTTGGATATAGTTATTTTGTTACTATTGCAAAATGTATTTATATCCCCTAGAGATAAAATACTACTCAGTTCTATATCCCAGTCTTGTTCTGAATGTGTTTTGAGCTCCAAGCTCATTTCTTATTATATCCTACAATACTCTATAAAACTGTATTCTTTTATGTTTTGCTTATATTACCTTGATGTCTCCTGAACTCCAAACGGCCCTCACAGTATCCAGGTTATGCATTCGACTTGTTAACACCATGCACATTGTGTCATGTCCCTTTTGAATCTGGGACACGGCTTCATCATCAACCACTTCGGTTGGAGATGAACTCTTAAAAGCCTGGGAGAATAAAAATTGTAGCGAGAATCTATTGTCATTTTAACCCTAGGATATGGCAACAGGGGCGAATTGCTTATTTGCAATAATGTTACATTAACAAGAAAAAATATCCATTCAATTGGTTTTAGCTGCAATCACCATTTAGACATTTATGACACCCATATTAACTGTGCATATGCTTGTTGATGTAGTAGGACTTAGTGTTATTCATTTCAAGTCAAATACTTTACTCACTGGCAGAAAATCAGCTGCTTTAAGTCCAATGGGCTCATTCCTTGCAGCAGATATCACTGGAGGCTTGCTTTGAGGTGCTGGAACAGGATTTGGCTCCTGACATTCAATGGGCGTAGAAGCAACCACTGGAGGACGTTGCAGAAGTTCAGTCTATGAAAACAGAAGAGTTGAAGAAAAACACGTAATTCAGTGCACCCAGCTGTTGGGAAGTGATTGAGAAGCTGTCATCTGCAGAGGCCTGAGTTTTCAATTGCTCTCTCTTTGAAAGAAGAGCCGTGATCACAGACTCCAACATATTACTAAGGATAATACAAAAAAAACATAAGTCTTTATACATAAGTCTAATGGCAGTATTACAGATATCCTTGAATTTTTAGGTTTATAAAAATCATGGGACAAATATGGCGGACACAAAACATACACAGGTATGGGGCTTGTTATCCAGAATGCTCAAGATCCTGGGGTTTCCCATTAAGGGGTCTTTCTGTACTTTGGATCTCCATACTTTAAGACTACTAAAAAATCATTTATACATTAGTTAAACACAATAGGACTGTTTTGCCTCCAAAAGGAATTAATTATATTGTGGTTGGGATCAGGTACAAGGCACTGTTGAGAAAAAGTAAATAATTTTTAAAAGTTTAAATAATTTGATTAAAATGGTATCTATTGGAGACAGACTTCCTGTAATTTGGTGATTTCTGTAGAACGGGTTTCTGGATAACAGATCCCATACCTGTATAAATAAATCACCGACACATAAGGAGCGGGAGGACCAAGGCCACTTTAAAGTGTTAGGCATAATTATTTAGAATACTGTTGATTTTCTACTTACATTTTTTTTGTTGATAATTGCAGGGGTCACTACATCTGGGGTGGGTGCTACAGCTTCCTTTACAATACTTGTATCTGCGAATAGATAACAACTGATAGACCGATTCATGTGCCGATAGATTTACTGTATTTTTTGCTATTCTTTTCCATTTTTTTTTATTTTTTGGAAGGTGAACCACTTTTTTAATTAAAGTTTTCATTTTTTTAAAAAATACAGTATAATACAGTTGTTCTGTACTGTACAATTGTATAAAGAAAGAAAGATAAAAATCAACAGCTTTAACTTAATTTATTGCCTGCTTCTCTTTATTCTGCTTTTAATTCTCTCAATTTGTTAATGCAACACTGTATTTCTAAAAAACAGTATCTAACTAGTAGTATGTAATTAGGATTACGGAGATGCCCTCATTTTCATTAAAGGACAAGGAAAGGCAAACAAATAAAATCCCATTTTTACTTTCTTTAAAGAAAAATAAATATTTTTCCAATATACTTTAATTAAAAAATGTGTACCGTTTTTATAAGAAGCCTGACTGTATGCAGTGAAATTCCCTCTTCATTTACTGCTGTGGATAGGAATTGTCAGACGGTCCCTAACTGCTAGGCAGGGAAACAATCATACTTATGAACAGCAGAGGGAGCCCACGCCTTACTTCCCAGCCATGCAGAACTCAAGCAGCTTTGTTTGTTTCCCTGTAGAGCAGTTGGCGACTGTGTAGAGATTTGTATTGGATTTTATTTTTGCCTTTACTGTTTCCAACTCCAGCTGCAGGGACAAAGACCATGAAGCCAGATTTAAACAGATAAACTGGGATTTAATTTGGAGGATACTTTGCTGCAGCCACTGGTTCTGCAGAGTTGGAGAAAGTTTGAATTAAAGGACATGTAAACCCTATAAACCCTTACCATGTCTTTAGGTTGGGCACATATTCCCCACACAAAATGCATCATTGTCTCTGTATTGGGTCAGGTAGTATCTGTATTCCCTCCATTAGCCTGCACTGTAGTGTTTTCCTGAATGCAAGATGTGCTTCAACCAGGAGGCCATTTTTCTATCAGCTACATCATCATTTATATTTGCATATCCAGCCATGCTTGATGACCTTGCTCAGACTTTTTTTGGTAATGTAACTTTATCAGCAAGTATGTGTAATCCCACTCACTCCTACATGTAATCCCACTCACTCATATGCATAAACCCACTCACCCATATGCATAATCCCACTCATACTTGTAATCCCACTCATGTGTACATGTAATCCCACTCACTCATATGCATAATCCCACTCATATTCATAAGTATGCATAATCATATGCATAATCCCACTCACTCATATGCACAATCCCACTCATATGCATAATCCCACTCATTATCATAATCCCACTCATTATCATAATCCCACTCACTCATACATGTATGAGTGGGATTATGCATATGAGTGAGTGGGATTATGCATGGGTGAGTGGGATTACATGTATGAGTGAGCAGGAATATGATGGATTGTGCATGAGTAAGAAGGAATATGCATGAGTGGGTGGGATTATGACAGATTATGCATGAGTGAGCAGGATTATGCATTGGTGAGCAGGATTATGCATGGGCAAGTGGGATTATGCATGGACGAGCAGGATTATGCAGGAATGAGTGGGATTATGACGGATTATGCAGGAGTTAGTAGTTTTATGACGGATTATGCAGGAGTGAGTGGGATTATGTATGAGTGAGTGGGATTATGCATGAGTGAGTGGGATTATGCATGAGTGAGCGGGATTATGCATGAGTGAGCGGGATTATGCATGAGTGAGCGGGATTATGCATGAGTGAGCAGGATTATGCATGAGTGAGCAGGATTATGCATGAGTGAGCAGGATTATGCATGAGTGAGCAGGATTATGCATGAGTGAGCAGGATTATGTTGAGTGAGTGGGATCATTTATCCTTACGGTTAACCTTTTAACAACCAGAGTGGCAGTTATCTAAATATTTCAAAGAGGCCGTGCACTAATTACATTTTTATGGGGGGGGTTACGTGTTCTTTAAACAATACAAAAACTATAAAATCCACATTAGACCCAGTGCAGTCTGCATATTCTAATTATTAATCAGTCTTGCTGTATCGGCTTCGGGAAGATATTATTTGATTTGTGCTGTTTTGATAATTTATGACGATTCCTAAGCAGCCCAGACCACACTGAGCATGTGCACAGTCTTGGTATTGCAAAGATGTTTAGCAAAGTTACAAGATGACAGTCCCCTGTGGCCAACTTTGAAAGCATAAATCATTTGTTTGATTAGGCTTCTGGTGCAGTAAGTTCCTGTTTACGTTTAGTATACAAAATACAGCATTTCTAGCCTTATTCTATTTTAGACTTTCCTTGTCCTTTAATCCAATGTTAGATTACATGAGCCAATTAACAGACAGAGTTCTGTCTTTTGCTTCCACACTTCTTTCTTTAATATGCCACTTTGTTTTTATAAAAAATTATCTGTTGCTTAAGTATTCATTGTGGGGGTATAGTTTTCCTTTAAGGTAGCACCACCCACCCATCAGCCTCACTTACCATCCTCGGGTGGAGCTGGGAATGGTTCACTATTCCGTGGGGGTGTCCTGGCTGCAAAGAAGAACCATAAACTAAAATAACTGAATATTTAAGTAGTTAGCTATAGATAGCACATCAAAACAATCCTGGTGACCACTTCTGATCTACTGAAGCAAACAATTGCCATAATTGCCAATAGCAACCAATCAGATATTTTCTTTCATTTTCCAACTTATAATAGACTGTCCAAAACTAATTTACTTGGTTGCTAATAGCAACAGCAATGGTGCAATCTATCCTATATGAACAGTATTAAGAATCACAGGTTATTTGTTAATTTAACTTGACCCTGTAGATGTACTAGTGTTTGTCACTAAACTATAATTTGAACAGGAAGAGTGGCACTGCTGCAAATGGGACAACCCAGGCTAGAGTGACTGTGGGTTGCCCCAGAATGCAGAGATATAAAAGCAGCTTTTGGCATAAAGGATGGAGACTGTAACTTTAACATTTTTAAGCATTTAATAGAACGGCACGCTCAACACACACACACTGACCCTTTTTAATTCGCACTTTTCTACTTACAGATTGCACTTTTTGGCTGAAAGATTTCTGTGTAGTCCTCTTGGTTTTGGATCTCAGCTCTGGATTCTTTCTCCTCATCATCACTTGTAGGACTTACCCTGCAGAAATACTCCGTATGAGATAAGCGGTATGGAAAAGTAAACTCATAAGCAGAGTTTCTCCAGACAGCTTTATATTTTTGCAAGGGGCACTTATAAAAAAAACTAATTTCTAAGCGATAGCAAAACAATCAGATGTTACCAGTTACCAGTAGGGGAGAGAAGAGAACTGCAGTGTGCAGTTGAGATATGCGAGTGTATAGGGCGAAATTAGGAAATTTATGGTAACTGGGGACGCGAGTACTTGGAGTTGTGAAGTAGAGGGAGGGGGCAGACTAGAGATGGTACAGGGGTGCCATGGCACCTAGATTACAACCATTCATATATTTAGATCTTTTGAAAAGCTTTGAAAGTTTCCCAATGGCATTGCTAGGTTAATGTAAAAGCATGTGGCACAGAAGATAGATAGCAATATAAAATGCATTATGTTCGGATAACTACATACAGAAAAAACCACTTAATTCTACTCATATTAGCAACATTATTTACCTCTTTGGCTTGTTACAGGTAGTAGAGGGACGCTCATATATTCGCCTAAGTGAGGTTCCAGTTGGAGCAGATTGGCCGATAGGCATCTCTGCAGGAACAGACCCTTGTGGGGCACAGCCAGTCATTTTAACTCGATTCAAGTCAACCACAAATGAGGAGATATTGGACTGGGCACTGGAGACTCCAATCTGCAATCCAGTAAAATGTTAAAATGCCATGTCGTATGCCTTTTTTTAACCTCATCTTCTATGTTAATATGGTTTAAACAATGCATAACAGGAAAACCGTCCTTTAATATATTTTAATTAATATTCTTATACATTTAAACAAATTTGCTTGACTGAATCTGCAGACAGATTCCTCTGTAAGAATCCAAATGCAGTCCTCTGTCCCTAACATACTTGTGTAGTATTGAGAGCGGATCATGCCAAGCTAAAACTCTTCATGTAGCGACGAGTACCAGATAATCTCACTGTAAATGGGTATTTACCTTGCCTTATCAGTCAGGCTCTGTCCAACATATAATTTAAAACATGGTCTAGCCCTGTTGTAAGTGACACGATGAGCCAAAATGCATATAAAAATGTTGATTGTGAATATTCCTATTATTATATGTTTTATTATTCAAGCAAGAGACATAAATGGCTGCTAATTAAATGTAAACTAAACCCTAAAAATGAATGTGGCTAATGCCATATTTTATATGCTTAACTTATTGCACCAGCCTAAAATTTCAGCTTCTAAATAGATGCAATGATCCAGGACTTAAAACTTGTCACAGGGGGTCACCATCTTGGACTGTGTCTGCAACACTCACATACTCCGGGACTCTAAGCAGCTGTTGAGGAACTAAGCTTAGGGGTCTTCGCAAATTATCAAGCAGAAAATGAGGTTGGCCTGTAATATAAGCAGATACTACAAGGCTGATTGTTACATTCTGATGCAAGTTGCACTGGTATGTAGTAATTATCAATATTAATTACAATATTAATTACTAATCAACGTAATACTGTGAAATTTATATTCTATATGTACTGTATATTGTGAGTAAGTACCAAGCTCAGTAAGTAACAACAACACAGATCATGTGCAGTGAATCAGCAGAAAAGAAGATGGGGAGCTACTGAGGCATCTTTGGAGACACAGATCTTCCCTTTTAAAGGTACTGTTCAGTGTGAAAATAAAAACTGGGTAAATAGATAGGCTGTGCAAAATAAAAAATGTTTCTAATATAGTTAGTTAGCCAAAAATGTAACGTATAAAGGCTGGAGTGACTGGATATGTAACATGATAGCCAGAACACTACTTCCTACTTTTCAGCTCTCTGGTTTCTGCCTGGTAACCAGTCAGTGTAACCAAATCAGTGACTTGAGGGGGGGGCACATGGGTCATATCTGTTGCTTTTGATTCTGAGCTGCATGCTGACGATCAATTGAAAACACACTGAACAGAAATGTACCATGTGGCCCCCCTTCAAGTCGCTGACTAACTCAGTAAGTTAGAGAGCTGTAAAGCAGGAAGTAGTGTTCTGGTTGTTATGTTAGACATCCAGTCACTCCAGCCTTTATACATTACATTTTTGCCTAACTAACTATATTAGAAACATTTTTTATTTTGCACAACTATTTACACACACCCAATTGTATCTTAGAACAACATCACAGCATAGCAATGCAGTATGGTATCGATAACTAGCTATCCCAACACAATACCATCAACAGGCTTCTAAGCAGTGTCTCTTACCATGACATATAGAATTTCCCCATCAAAATAAAGCAGGTACACATCGGCCCTATCTAAAATGTGATGCTGATTCTTAAGAGTAGAAAGTAATAGCAACAATAATAAGGAGATTTTGTGTACTCACCATTAAATCTCTTTCTCTTCAGTTGCTTGGGGGACACAGAGACAGTGGGGTATAGCTGGCACCACGGAGGCAGGACACAATAAAAAAATAGAAACTTGACCCCTCCTCCTATACCCCTCCTCTATAGGCCGAGACACTCAGTTTGTATCAAAGGAGAAACAGGAGGTTATTAATAATCAACAGAAAAACTGATAACTAATTACAAGAAGAACAGATGGTTGAGTCAACCAAGTCTGAAGCCAAGCGAAGGCCTCTATCCAGGGAGGGAAGCCCTGTGTCCCCCAAGCAACTGAAGAGAAAGAGATTTAATGGTGAGTACACAAAATCTCCTTTTCTCCAGGTCTGCTTGGGGGATACAGGGACAGTGGGGACATACCAAAGCTGTCCCCTGAATCAAGGGCGGGAAGTAGAGGCCTATGTGGAACCAGCCACTGCAGCCTGAAGTACCTTCCTGCCGTAGAGGGTGTCAGATGCTGCAAAGGTGCCAAACTGTTAAAATTTGGCAAAAGTATGGATTGAAGTCAATGTTGCAGCCTTGCACAATTGTTCCACTGAGGCTTGGTTTCGAAAAGCCCAGGACGCACTCATTCCTCTGGTGGAATGTGCCCTGATTGAGTCTGGGGGAACCTGACCCTGTGATGAATAGGATCTCTGTATGGCCTGTTTTATCCAGCAGGATATGGTAGTCTTAGTAGCAGGTGTGCCCCAGAGCAGGCCTGAGGGAAGGATGAACAAGGAGTCCGATTGACGGATGCCCTCGACCCGGTGCAAGTAAAACTTGAGGGCCCTAACGGGGTCGAGGGTGTGCAGTGCCGCTTCCTTCGCATTGGAAAGGGATGGGCAGAAGATAGGAATTGTAATTTCCTGGTTAAGGTGGAAGTGGAAACCACCTTGGGGAGAAAGAGGGAGAAGTATGAAGTTCTGCCCTGTCGTTGTGGAAGGTCAACAGAGGAGACCAAAAGGAGAGGGCAGAGATCTCAGATACTTTCCGTGCTGAGGCAATAGTCAGCAGAAAAACGGTTTTCCATGTGAGCCACAGAAGCCGAATAGGATCCATGGGCTCAAAGGGAGCTCGTTGCAGGGCACGTAGGACTAGGTTTAAGTCCCAATTGGGCACCGGTGAACGTACCGGGGGCTTTATGCAGGCCACTCCCTGAAGAAAAATCTTAACATCGGGGAGCAAGGCGAGACGTCTTTGGAACAGGATGGAAAGTGCCGAAAACGGAGATTTCAGCGACCTGGGGGACATGTCCAAGGACAGTCCCTCCTGTAGAAAGGCCAGAAGGTGCAGAGTGAAAAACTTCAGTGAATTGAAACCATTAAGTTGGCACCACCTATGGTAAGTGGACCAGAACCGATGGTATGTCTTGGCGGAGACCGGTTTGCGGGCTGCACTCATGGTAGAATGACAGCGTCAGAGAACCCCTTCCATCTCAGGATCGCGGTTTCAGTAGTCACGTCATCAAATTGAGGTTGGCAGGACAAGAGTGAAGGATTGGACACTGAGAGAGAGGCAGAGTCCAAGGTTCCTCTACTGAGAAATGTACTAGATCCGAGACCCAGGATCAACGGGCCATCTTGGAGCTATGAGGATGTGAGTAGTGTGTTCTCTCTGAAGCTTCTTGATCGGTGTTGGAATGAGAGTAAGAGGAGGGAAGGCATACGCAAGATGGAAGTCCCAGGGAGAGGTGAGGGTGTCTGCCGCCAGCACCAGAGGGTACCTGGACCTTGCAAAGAAGAGAGTAACTTTTCGATTGTGACGTGATCGACCTCTGGCGTCTCCCATCTTTGAGTGATCTTGTGGAGGATGTCGTCCTTTAGAGACCACTCGCCGGGATCTAAGAATTGTCTGCTGTGATAATCTGCTTCCCAGTTTAAGAGACCTGGAATGAAGATGAGCGAGATTTTGTTTGTGGGAGTAGAGTACTCTTACACCCGGTGGTCTGGCTGATGATCTTGTCCGCTACCGACAAGTGAAGTCGGCTGAAGTTCTGCTAATCACCTGTAGCGCATCGAGGGAGCCTTCACATAGGTAGTCATTACCCTCCTTGATTTGCGAGGCCAGGGGGACCCCTGTTGCAATCGCTCGGCATAAGGAGTGCGACCAAGATTGGACAGCTCTACTTACCTAAGCAGAGGCTAGAACCGGAGGGAGGTACCTGAAGCAGAGAACAGGTAAAGTAGAATGCCCTCAAGCTTCTTGTCCATGGAGTCCTTGAAGGAGGCTGCATCAGTAACTGGTAAAGTGGTGGAAATACTGGAACTAGGTTCAGGCTCCTGTAAGTGAAGGATCTCTAATACTGAGGAGATGAGTGAATCAATGGCCTCGGAGGAGAGTTTGGGGGGAGTCCTCTACCTCTTGGTCGGAACTGTGAGATAGTTCACCATCAGACAGGGCCGGATCGTCCTCGGAGTCAGGCGGCAGGGGAGAAGTAGTGATGGACTCCGCCTCACACTTATCCTTGGAAGGAGAGGGGGCTCTACGTTTTGGAGGTTTAGGCTGAGGATTATCTAGCCACGCTAGCAGTTTATCAAGGGAGAGAGCCAATTAACATTAGGACGGAGTTCTGAAGTCTCCGAAACGGCCTCAGGTGGCTTGCACGTGGAACACAGAGGGTCCTTGTGACCAGATGGCAGGTGTTTGCGGCATTTAGCACAAGCTTAATACTTAACCGATGCAGAAGTAGCTGGCCTGGAAAAAAGGTTATCACCTGTACCTTCAGACATGGTGTACACAAGCTGTTCCTGTAAGGGAGGAATTAAGTTAACAATATATATAATGTAGGATATAGATAGAGAGATATATATATATATATATATATATATATATATATATATATATATATATATATATATATATATATATATATATATATATATATATATATATATATATATATATATATTATATATATATATATAAAAAAACTGAAAATGCCTCCCCAGGGTACTGCTGAGTGCAAAGCCTTGGAGGAGAGTAGAAGCCTGATGAGGCAGTAATTAAAAAGCCTGCTGTCCTGTGGCAATAGCTAAAAACCCCACTGTGTCAGAAGTACTGCCCTGTTGTGTTCTAAGAAAAACAGGGGGGGGCTGCGCTGCAGAGAAGCTGGGGAAGAGCTCTGCCCAGTGTGATGAGTCTGCTAGTAATGACTGGAGCGTCGCCGGAAGAAACTCCTCCAGAATGGCCCCTCCCCTAGCAGTGATGTATGGTGCTGACACGCGACTTATAAAAATGGCACTTCCGGGGTGCACGTACAGTAAGCGCAAAATCTGGCCCTTGCCTCCCCAGGTAGAGTAAAAGACAGCCCGGTGAAGTCACGCGTAAAATAGTGGTGCGCAACCAGTGCTAAGCCCACAATAACTCTCTTGCGCTACTGACAGTGAGGCAGTAGGAAACATAATTGCCATTCCCATTGCCTGCCGGTGTGTTTGGTGGAGGCTGTTTAACATACTGCCTGGGTCTTAACTAGTGAACTGCAGGTTGCAACAAAATCTCCTATACTGCTGTGCTATGAAGGCAAATGGATTGTGAAGAGGGGGAGGGTGCTCAGAGAGAGTGAATAGGCTGGCTATTAAGGATATATGCTTACGGCAGGAGTTCCCAGAGTGCTAGTGTAGGGATCCTGGAGGCATATAAGGAGGAATGAGCCACAGGATGAACCTGGCTATACCTCAGCCCTGTGTCCCGGCCAGCTCATCCTCTCTCTGGACGACAGAGGGAGGGAATCAATGCTGGATGGTCAGTGCACAGCACAAGAGACCCCGGTGACATCCTCAAGTAATGGATCAGACTACTCAGTGTAGCTGTCCAGCTCCATATAATGTGAAGGAATTGTAATGAAATAAAAAGAAGAGCAAAATATATACTAAAATACTCCTGAATGCAGGAGACGGTCCTAACCTCCTGAGGACACAACAAAACTGGGTGTCTCTGCCTACAGAGGAGGGGTATAGCAGGAGGAGGAGGGGTCAAGTTTCTATTTTTTTTATTCTGTCCTGCCTCCTAGTGGTGCCAGCTATTCCCCCACTGTCCCTGTGTCCCCCAAGCAGACCTGGAGAAATATAAACTTTCTTGGTCACACATCTGCATGTGGTTTTTGTACGGAACCCTTTTAATCAACTTTAGACAAATTTGAACTTGATGTCACACAAACTGTGGCTTTTTGTTTTATGTATTATGTATTATTAAGACTATTTATTAAGTTTGTAAGAGCTTAATAAGTACAGTGCCTTGTATTCGACCATAAAATGATTCAATATATTTTTGCCCATGTTCTGTTGGCTTCTTCTAATGATTGACAATGTTGGACTTATGCTTATTATCACACAATAAGACACAGCATTTCAATGTCATTAACTTTTTTTGTATGCCATAGCATGTTTTCTATCACTTTATATAAACTCCCAGCCCTATCAACAATAACACTATAATCGTCCAATACAAACACTCTCCTATCTCTATCTTATAACTGATTTCTCTGCAGAAAGTGCCTAGGATCTACTATTTCCTAGCAATCACAATATTGTAGCATATCACAAAAGAGAACAATAATCTAGAGCAGTGCCAACCAACTGGCCCTTTGTGTGGCCCCCACATGAAAGTCTGACAGCTGTGCCTGCTTCTCGTTTATACTTTAAAAGGTATCAGTATTGAGATTAACTGGCCCTTGCATTGTATAAACCTCAAATCGAGACAATAAACTCCTGCATTATTCAAACCTGTAATTCTCCCTGCATTGTTTAGATTTGTAACAGGTCTATTGTTCACACCCCTAAAGCCTTGCACTGTTCACACCTCTAAAGCCCTGTACTGTTCACACCTCACTGACTGTAAATGCCCACATTATTCACATCTCAAACTGCTGGAGAGTCACCAGCGTTGTGTCACTATATGTAGCACAGTATGAACTGTCCATCTTAGAGTTGTTCCGATAGGTTTCCCTGCCTCTTGCTGTATTCTGCCTGCCTTAAACTCCCTGTGTATGCCATACTCTGCCTGCCCTATGCTACGTGTGTCATACTCTGCCTGCCCTACTCTGTACCCTGTGGGACGCGAGCCTGATAGGGGTTGTTTTGGGGGTTTGTTAGCATTTGGAAATTGTTGTTAGGGGCCCCTAAGATGTTTAATCATTTGCTGGGGGTGCTGTGTTATCCACAGGGGAGGAGGTGGCATATGGATTTAAGGGTATGTTTATGGTATATTTTTTTTTGTATTGACTTACATTTTTCACATATTAGTGATGAGTGATATCCCAGCAGTGAGCACCACCATTTGTTTTTTTGGTGTGGAATGGTCTTACAGGTTCTTGTGGTAACATGGGTGTGGTTTAAAATGGGGTTGGTTTAAAAAGGGGGAGAGGTCAACATTGGCTTCCATTATCGGTCCTCCACCCCATAGGCCTGAAAAATTACGGCCCTTAGTACCACAGGTGTTGGACAGCACTGATCTAGAGCACAAACATGATTTTAAACAGAACCGAGAACCATAAACATATACATGAATGCCTTTATCTAATAAAATTGATTTACTCACCAGCTGGTTGTTACAGATGGCCAGGTCTGAAACTTTGCCCCATCCTACAGGAACAGAGTCAAAGCACTGGTCTGGCTCCCAGCCATATACCCGCAGTGCATCTTTCCCTCCACAGAAAATGCAACCACCATCATTGCTGAAAAGGATTGCCCTTTTGGAGAAAAAAAAAAAAAAAAAAAAAAAAAAAAGATACATTCAAGATATTTTTATTTTATAACATGAATAGAGTAAATAACTGTATACTTCTACTGAAACTTTTTATAAACGCCCTTACATACAAATAGCACTGAAAATTGTTAATGGACTAATAACAGAAAGTTGCTTAGAATTTCTTTCAAAAAGTAAATGTTGGGTCTACTTCACTGTTAAGTTACTACACTCAAATATTACTAAATATAGTATGTATATATATATATATATATATATATATATATATATATATATATATATATATATATATATATATATATATATATATATATATATATATATATATATATATATATATATATATATATATATATATATATATATATATTTTTTTTTTTTCTCCAAATCACATCCGACTCTCATTGCCTGGGTGCGTGCAATGAGAGTCGGATGTGATTATATATATTTTTCTCCAAATCACATCCGACTCTCATTGCCTGGGTGCGTGCCACTAGTAACACATCGATCCTCCAATGAAGAAGCCACACTCACAGATCTTATCCAAAAGTATAAACGATTTATTTAAGAAACTAGTTTCTTAAATAAATAGTTTATACTTTTGGATAAGACCTGT
This sequence comes from Xenopus laevis, assembly GCF_017654675.1. Classification (NCBI taxonomy): domain Eukaryota; kingdom Metazoa; phylum Chordata; class Amphibia; order Anura; family Pipidae; genus Xenopus; species Xenopus laevis. The sequence goes on along the minus strand of NC_054378.1, from coordinate 55,178,164 downwards.
GAGTGTGGCTTCTTCATTGGAGGATTATATTATATACAGTATATATATATATATATATATATATATATATATATATATATATATTTTTTTTTTATATATATACATATACATATACATATACATATACATATACATATACATATACATATACATATACATATACATATACATATACATATACATATACATACATACATACATACATACATACATACATACATACATACATACATACATACATACATACATACATACATACATACATACATACATACATACATACATACATATATATATATATATATATATATATATATATACATACATACATATATATATATATATATATATATATATATACACATATACACACACCGTATATATTTTTTTAAAAATTTTTTATATTTTTTATATTTTTTTTTATATTATTTCATAAAATGGAAGAGTGGTGCAAATTGAATACCATGTCTTAAAAGGGCAGTTCCAACTTTTAGTAGGAAATATAAAGTGATATTCTAAGACAATTTGCAATTGGTCTTCATGTTTTATTATTTTGTTTTAATTATTTAGCTTTTTATGTAGCTGCTCTCCAGTATGACATTTAAGCACCCATCTGGTTGCTGTGGCCCAAATTATGTTAGCAGCCAGGCATTGATTTAAATAACAGACTGCAATATGAACATGAACAGGAGAGGCCTGAATAGAAAGGTAAGTAATAAAAAATAACAGTAATAAAATTGTAGCCTCACAGTGCAATCGTTTTTTGGCTGCCGGGGGTCACTGACCCCGACCTGAAAGCTGGAAAGAGTCTGTAGAATGCAAAAATTTTAAGACCATTTGCTTAGAATGAGCCATTCTATAATATACTATAGAATGAACCCTTTAAAATGACCCATACCTAATAGTGCAATAGGCATAGTATCATGATTTGGAGTTGCTGTTCAACAGATGCTTGGTATCTTCTTAGGACAGAAGCAAGAATGGATGGTTGAGAACTGGTTTCAGGTTGCTTAAAAACTGAAGTTTGGGTGAAAACTCAACAAGTATTTAAATATCCAGATTTATTTGTACAGTTATAATAAATATGAAACAGCATAAACCTTTTTCTTACCTTACAGGAATTGTTTCTCCCTCTGTACATCCGATCAGCTGGAATTTCTCTAGGTCCCAGAAGCGTACAGTCCTGAAACATAGTATAGAGATCATACATACATATTGTATATAAATATATTTTTTCTCAGTGTGAACTCAAAATTGTCCCTGTGCCTTTACCGGTCTGCACTTCCCGATGCCAAAAGGTATTCATTGGGATGAAACTCGATAATATTAACAGGTCCTTTATGTTCTGATAATTCAGCCATCATTTTTCCTGCAGTCAGGTCCCAAAGCTGGTAAACCAAAATGAGCTTAATTAACTTCAAATTGATTAAAGGAGGATGATAAACACATGCATTTATATACATTAGAGCACATGCAACTGTATGCCAATAAATGAACTTTCTTTTCTACAGTTTGTACAGTCAGGGACATGCTTTCAGACACTATAAAGCTTTATTTACACTGACTTTTTTTAGCCAGTTTAGGAGTCTTTGAACTTTACAAATGTAAATGGAACTCAAATAAACAAATTGGCATGGGAAGGGAGTGTTTTTGTACAGAGTTCACTGCCTCAATTGATATACTGTACATATTAAACACAAGTCCTATTTATTGTGCTTCTGTTGAACTAAGGTGCACTGTACACTACTCCTTTAACAGCATTTGAATAAGTCTCCCACATGCAATCTAGATACTTTCTGAAACTAGTTTCCATTTCAGTTTCTAAATGGCTGTTATTTTTAGTATTTCCCCAATATCTTAAAAATGTCACACCATTGATAATCTTCCAGAGGACAAGCTTTTTAACTGCCGGCACTGTTTTTACCTTTATAGAATGATCATCTGAAGTGGATGCCAACCACTTTCCATCTGGACTGAAACGGAGACAACGAACTGCTTGTGTATGACCCTAGAGACCCACAGAATAGAAAATGTCAGTGTTCAGTCATCTGCATTTTCAGACAAATTCAGGTAATGCTTTATTACTGCATAAGCTTCAACACATAGTTACAAAAATATAAGCCACAAAAGAAGGTACCTTATAACGAAAAACACAGCCTTTCCTGCGCACATCCCATAACTAAAAGAACAACAAAAGAAAAGTCTATTAAGTGGGTAGTGATTTGAATATTGGCACATTAGCATCCCTTGTATAGAATATATCATATATGATGACCCTGGCTTCAGCTCATTAATCAAATATGAATTTAACATGTTGAACTAAAGAAAACTGAGAAAAGAAAGAATAGAAAGATATGTTCATTAACTAACACCAAAAAGAAAATTGGGCTCATGTTTGGCTCTTAAGAAATGAGGTTGGATTTAAGAAATACATAAATAAAAGGTGTGTGTACTTATAGTTGAATTTTTTGTTTTTACCCCCTTACATGTCCATCCCATCCCCTGTAATTAGGGGAGTTAGTTTAAAGGGAGATAATGTGCTCTGTATAAAAAATCTGATCCCTTCCCTCCGTTGCTGTCTGGCTGTCTCAGTCTTATGGATAAAAATGAGTTTACTAAACAGGGTTGTACATGCTAAGAATAATTTTATTCTTCTTTACCCAAATTTGTTTTTGTGGGTTTAAATATATGGAATGAAAAAAACAAATATATAGAATGAAAAAAACAAATAACTGTAGGTTTCAAACACATCAAAAAACAGTTGTTATTGATTTGGCTTTTGCTGAAAACAGGCCTTTCAACTGACAAAATACATTAAAGAAAGTAACCTCCAGTTACCATTTGAAAAATAGATATCCTGGAAACTTAAACATGGGTAAACATGGCTCTCTAGGCAAACATAACAGCAATACATTATGAACTGTTCTTTTAACTTTCACCGTCACCTCATATATATGTCACAATGCTTTTTGTCTGATTCATTCATTCATGCAGGTTTCAATAGTCAGAACCAGGGGTACAAGGAATAGCAAAGGACAGGCATACTGTTTTCAGGAGCAATTACATTCACAACATTATAAACACTGAACATTTGTAATCAATGTATATTAGAAAGTTGCTTATAATTATTTCTAATGTCCTCAGGGAAAGGGGAGGGGAACTCAAGTTTACAGACCTATAGTCCTTGTCGGATTATTATGCTTGTTATTTAACATTAGAAATTATTTTTAGGGTGTTGTGTGATCTTATAATTTTAGTCATTCTGTATGGGTTATGTTAATTCTTACTTTTATGTTGGTGTCCAGGGACCCAGATGCTACAAACTCCCCATAAGGATGAAAATCCAGGCTGCAGACATTGGCTTTGTGTCCCATTAGTGTCCTCAGAACTGAAATAAAATAGTAAAATTAGTAAATTACACATCAAGAACTACTTTCTATGGCACAGTATACATTATGCACACACATTCAAAATGTAAAATAAATCAAATGTATAATTAGCAACTTCTAATTCTATTCATCACACAAAATACAAATACTTTGGAGCTGCGTTGAGAAATATACAGTTACTGTTAGTTACTACTTGGCAAAATATTACAGTCCCTTATGAATTGTTCCAGCAATATGAATTGCTTCAACCAGAACATGATAAGAAATGGCAAGTATATATTATAAATATCGTTTTAATACCTTATGCAAAACTTCTCTCAAGTTAAGTTTACCTGCAAAAATACTATACATCAAACTATTCTATATTTACCACTGAAAATATTTAATCTTTCATATTCTCTAAGAAACTTTGGCACTCACTTTTAGCTGCTTCTAGATCCCAAATTCGCAAAGATCCAGACTGTGAGCCAGCCACAATTAATTCTTCAGAGTTATTGAAACGCACGCTCTCCACTGGAGTAGTATGTCCAGTTAGACTCTAGACAAAAAATAAGAATTAGTAGCACCAAAGAAACCACAACTGTAATTCAAATCTGATGAACGGAGTTCTCACCATAATGCAGTTAGGTTTATTAACAGACCAAAGATTAACACGACAATCCTCTCCTCCTGTGGCCACCAGACGACCAGAACTCTTTCCCAAAGCCACAGAAGACACACTGCTTCCATGGGCAACAATTTCTTCTGTAAAATAAATAGAAGAAAAAAAAATGGGGCAAGAATAAGAGATGGTGTTTAAAAAAATAAATAAATAAATAAAAAATAAAAAAGCATGACAACATTAGTGTGCAGTCTAGATAGGATTGGATTTCAATACAAAACATTAAAGCACCACAGTGATAGACACTTAACAAAAACAGAAATATCAACAGCAAATCAAATATATTAAAAACTTTGGTGATTAAATCATAAAAGATACTCACGCAGCTTCCATGTTGTTTTTGTAGTGGAAGGTGATGCCATGACTGCGCAAAAGCCAATAATTCAAACAGGAATGCACCAAGATCTTCTCCCAGAGGGGTTCAACCCCCCAGAAAGGCTCTACAGAACACAGTTATAGGTTTTCCAATATAATCACACTGCCTGTTGGAAGGAAAACAAAATGAGTGCTACAGCACAAACAAGAAATACTGCTTTTTGTTTTGCACAAAAAAAGTTGCTGAATGTTACTTTACTGACTTTAATTCTACCTCTCTGGAGGCAAGAAACATGCCAACCACAACCCATCTTTATGAATACAAGCATTTTACCATATATGTTAAACATTGTCCATATTAATAAGGCATGTTTTTATTTGGAAATATGGCCTGATCTATTAAAACAGTGTTTCTTAATATATAAATATATATATGTATACATTAATGTTCTTTAAGGGAAACTTAAAGAACACCAGGAATTACTTATTAAGGAACTCTTTATTTATTATGTATTAACAAAACGAATAGTGTTCAAAATGTAATCATATATTATGTCTGGACTACTGTTTATTTTGCATAGTATTGAAGCTTTTTTTTTTTTCTTTATTGAAATTTTTAAACTTTTATAAAGAAGAAAAGAGAAGGAGGTAGAACTCGAGTCCGAGATAGAATAGGAAAAGTGAGGAGGGGGATGGGCCTCCTTTAGGTGTCTCAGAATAATGTTGGAGCAGATAGGTCTAATTGGGCAAACCCTAGTGGAAGAAGGTGTGTTGTTCAGCAACTGTCCTTATAAGTCAATAGGCCGCGTCTTTTCATTTCATGTATACAGAGGTCCCATATTACCAGCTGCAGAGGGAAAGTGAAAGACATTTAAATACTCTGGCTCTCCCCCAACAGGCATTCCACCTTTTCCGAAATTTTCCTGGGCAGCCTCTAGCCATGTAAATTAGCTTTTGACTAGGAAGAACGTTTTTAATTCGTTTTTTCCAGAAGTTTAAATTCGGAGGGGTGTTGAAGCTTTTTATTTTCTATTTCATAGCAAGTAATGTTTTTTGTTTTTTTTAAACAAGTAGCATATGTGACTTCAATGGCTGAAATAAAGAAGAACAGCGCAAAAAAAAAAAAAACTTGTATCCATTCTTTTGTTTTCATTTATGTATAGCACCTGCTGCATCTATCACAGAAGCCACATCTTTAGGTGGGATCTGCAACCATGCTGTAGAGAGAGTGGTGCCAAATATAATAAACCTGAAATGATCAGGGCTATATACAGCGTTTACATAGATTCATTCACAACAAGCCTAAAAATAATCAATATAATATATAACATAATGGGGTGACTTTACAATTTATTCTATGTTAACTAAAGCTTAAAGAATTAGGCTAGAATTTCTGCACATCATTCTTCTGTACCAGCCTGAAGCCATCACAGCCCATTAGTAGTAAATATCTGTGCACTTAGTACCTCCACATCTTCTTTTCTGCTGATTCACAGCACATTCTCTTTAATGGTATCAGTAACCTTATCTTAGAGACTGACTAATAGACTATGGGGCAGATTTATCGAATTCATACTTTTTTCATTGAATTTGTGTATTCTGTGGTCAAAGTAAAATCGTTTGAATCGAACGATTTTAACGTACGATCGAACAATTTTACTTTGACTTCAAAAAACTTACAAAAATGCTGAAGAAGGTCCCCGTAGGTTAACATAGCACTTCGGCAGGTTTAATTTGGCGAAGTATTGAACGTTTTTTTAAAAAGAGACAGTACTTCGATTATCAAATTTTCTAACTATTTTACTTCAAATCGAATTTGAAGTAAATTCAAAGTCGTAGTATCCTATTCGATGATTGAAATATCCAAAAAAACAACTTCGAATTTCGACCCTTGATAAATCTGCCCCTAAGTGCGTGTATGTATGTACATATAGAAATACACACAGAAAAGAAATAAATCAGGCATGAGCTTGCATAAGGGGGAACCTCATTTTTTTTAATTTAATTAGCAACAACCCCTCAATTGAGCACAAAATGCACTGAGCATGAGCACTTCACTGACACTCCAAACTAGATCCAAGTTTTGATGGCCTTGATCATTACTAGAACAGGAATGAAGATGCTTTAGGCTGGTAAATTTGTAGCCACAATGTGATTTAGGTTAACTTCTCCTTTAAGACAAGCAGTGCAGATGGAAGTTCTCGTTTATAAGGTGGAAGAAAAGTGACGACTATAAACACAGGTAACCATGGCTACAATCTAGCACAGCACAAAGCACCTGCTGCAGTCCAAGAGACAACCAAAGAGCACACAACAAGACTTGGCCAGACAAAGGCAACGATCAATGTGCCATTGTCCTTATAAAGAACGAGACATTAACAGGCCATATAAGTAGACGGAGGGGTTTAAAAGGAGAACGCTGTGTTACACTTACCTGAATTACAGGCCCTCCTATCAGAGAGCTGCAGACGAGGGCGGTTGCTATGGCAGCAGCATCTAATTTCCACCAAACAGCTTTTTGTGCGGCTAGTTTCATCAGTCCAGGTAGAGCTGCATAAGAACTGGATAAAAGTCACCTTGTAACCCACACTGGGCAGCAGTCGCGCTTTTTCTGACACAGAGCGCAATCCTCGATCGCTACCTACACCTGTTACCTACAAACTTCCCCTCCAGTCTTTCCGAAAATCCCGACGCCGCAAATCTCATCACGCGAGACTGGCGCCACGACTACACGTTAGCGCGGTGACGCATCACTTATAGTGGGAGCGACGAACAGGGATTTGTAGTGCAATGGGAAGCGGCTAGTATGAAGTTGTCGCTCACTCACTCATAATGGGTTTTTTTTTTTCTCTAATCGCACCTCGTATTTTGTTTGGGGAGAAAGAAGACTTTTCTTGACCTCAGCCTCCAATATTGCCTCAGAAGTCATTTCTAGTTTCTGCACAGGGCTACGAATTATGAAAGAGAACTGAAAAAATACTTTTTTTTGATTGCCAGTAGTACCTGTGCACCTACGACTTTTTATTTCCAAATTTGACTAAAAACAGAGGTTTTCTTATGCAAACTAGTGCCTGGTGAAATTAAGTCATTTTAAGTTTTGTATTTTGAGGGTCCTTTTGTGTTTTGTACAAAGAACGAGGAGACCACAATGGGTGCATAGCTCCCAACATTTTGGAATTAAAAAGAGGGACAAAAATGTTTTTCCTGCAATTTTTTGACCACACCCCTTTCTGTGGCCACACCCCCTAATTATCATGTTTGTTTTACAAAATCTGGCAGGTTATGAAAGTTTGAAAATATTTCTCCTTATCTAAACTGTGTTTTTGTGTCTCAAAATTGTTACAAAGTATCTTATTTGCACCTGTTAGCCGTTCTGGGCTCTCTGCTAAAAGCCAATTAAGTGAGAAACTTTGTTTCTTTTTCTGGCTGTTCAGTGCATAGAAAAGAGGGACTTTCCACTACAAATGAGGGACTGCGGGTTGAGCAGTCAAAAGAGGGACTGTCCCTCCGAAAAAGGGACAGTTTGGAGGTATGTGGGTGGAATTGACCAAAAGTAAACTGTCAGTTACTGCTGGTCCTAACTTTCTTGTATGCAGGAAACCTGTCAGTTGTGGGGCCCCAAAATGGCATCGGGGAAGAGTAGGGTTGCCACCTGCCCGGTATTTTACCTGGCTGGTAAAAATGTTGCTTGATGCCAATGTTATTTATAGGGAAACACCATAAAAATATAGGAAGGCCGGTATTTTTTTCCAGAAAAGGTAGCAACCCTAGTGAAGAGCGGTACTAGCAGGCGTTGCCCTTCTTTCGCGGAGGAATTAGAACACAGCGGCTCTCACCCAAACAGAATTTCAGTTATTTTGAATTGCGGTCCAGTGTTTTATGTAAAGACCAGGACAATGTTTTTTAATTTAGGCTGAGAACACAAGGAGCATTGGCTCTGCTGCAGATTCGCTACCTGCCTCAGCTCTGTTGATCTATAGAGCCAGTGCGTAACTAGATGTTACTGGGCCTCACAGCAAATTCATTTTAGGGCCCCCCAACAAGTTTTACCAATATATGTTAAAATTTCTCATTAATTAGGGCCTCGTGGAGTAGCAAAGATGTGGAGGAGGCTTCTCCATTAACTGTTGAAGAGCGCAATAAAAACTTACTAGACTAGTGGAGGATCAATTGGAAAGTCTTGACTTATGTTGGACTCATGGGGCCCCTTATACCTCCTGGGCCCCTCTGCACCTGCAGGGTCTGCTTCCTCTGCAGTTACGCCCCTGTATAAAGCTTCCACTTGTGTGCAACGGAACTGAGATCAGACTGGAAATGCCTGCTTTGCCTACAATATGTGAGGGAATATGTCTGAAAGCAGACACTGTTTTCGAAGCTGAAACGTTTGCTTGAAAAAGAGCCATGGGACATCAATTTCCTTGAGGAGTGTTGTGCTGACTTAGAATTTTGGGATCCATGTAAAGACTTGTGGATGTTTTGTTCAAAATGATTGTCATAAGCTCACAGCAGTGACAAGCATGACTGGGGCAGGATTAGGGGACTGTCACCGTGTATGTCATGAAATGCTTGAGAGCTACAGTGTGTCAAAAAATGCTTTGGCAGACTACTATGAAATGTTGGGGGCCAATGAAGCAAAGGAGAGAAATGAATAGACAGAAGCAGGAAAGAGGAAACAGCAGGAGCCATTTACCTGCCCACCACCCACAAAGCCCCGGTGACCTGCCAGATAGCAAAACAAAGTTTTGTGGGGCCCTGCCAAAATGGCCCCAATTGGACCCCAAAATTGATAAGACCATTCATGTTTATACTGCACTCTGATTACTGACTCTCAAGTCTCTAAGCTCGGGGATCACATATCTATTTAAAGGAACAGTAACAGTAAAAAATGAAAGTGTTTTAAAGGAATGACAATATAATGTACTGTTTCCCGGCTCTGGTAAAACTTGTGTATTTGCTTCAGAAACTCTACAACAGCTTATGTAAACAAGCTGCTGTGAAGCCTTGGGAGCAGCCATTCAAAGCTGAAAAAGAAGAAAAGGCACAGGATACCCATCAGATAATCGATAAGCTCTGTAGTATACAATGGGATTCTTCTGAACTTGTGTTATCTACTGTGTAATCTGTGTTTCAATGGCTGCCCCCATTGCTATACAACAGCTTGTTTATATAAACTATAGTAGTGCAAATGCACCCATTGTAACAATGCAGTGCAACATCACATTTTATTGTGAATCGTAGTGTTGCCCTGCACTGGTAAAACTGATCTGTCTGCTTCAGAAACACAACTATAGTTCATATAAACAAGCTGCTGTGTAGCAATGACAGAAATTGAAAAAAGGCTATATGGCACAGGATAAATAGTGGATAACAGATAACATTATGTTCTACAGAGCTTATCTGCTGTGTAACCTGAGCCTTTTCTTCTTTGAATGGATGCCCTCATTGTTTATTTATATAAACAATATTAGTGTCTCTGAAGCAAACACCTTAGTGCAGGGCAACACAGCATTATATTTTTATTACTTTAAAACAATTTCATTTTTTGATGTTAATGGTCATTTAAACCACTTTTATTGTTTGGTGTTACTGATCCTTTATGGTGCATGTGAACATGATCAGTGCCTTTATAACGGCTTGCTGCTACATCAAGAGAAATGTTTTATTTTCTTGTATACACCACCTTCAACTATTACTGAAAGTCATTTGCATCCCATTCATAAACGCTCTGATACCTTTATTTACTATTGAGTAATACAGTATACCAATAAAATCCCAAATACCTCAAAGATCAGCCCAATGGCAGCTGTGAGTTTCTCTTCAGTTTCCCCAGTAACTACTTACAAGCTTGCCTTTGATTGGCCCCTCCCTAGCAACTGGCTTACAAACAAATAGCTGAGGAAGGTTTAGGTAAGCGAGCTGAGAAGGAATGCTAATTTCTCTACTTTAGTCAAATCATTCGTTAGGTCTAGGTATACCTTATGGCACTTTTGTTACTGAGCAGGGCTGACCTTAGACCAATTAGATGTATTGTTCCCAACTACACCATGTCTGCTATCTAAAAGGGAGGGGGAGTAGACAGTTCCAGCACTGGCAGCACTAGCCACACTAGCGCCTGCCTGACACTTAAGCGATGACGGTGCATAAGTTACTTAGTCCCTTTGTAAAATGTATAATGAAGCAATGGAATTCTTAATGAATCAGATAAAAGTTGAGTGTAGGACTGGCCAGATATGGGATGACTTTGACGTTGGCCAGCTTAAATATATTGCAATATATGGACAAACAATCCCTATTTTGTTTAAAGGGGAAGGTATTTTTAGTAGCTTAAGGCACAAAGGGGCATATTTATCAAGGAGTGAAGTGAAGAGATCATCACAGTCCACTAGAGTGAAATTCCACCACTCTCCATTCATTTATATAGGATTTTTAAAAGCATATTTATCAATGGGTGAAAGTTAAAGCTCCCACTTTGATAAATATGCCTTTAAAAATCCCATAGAAATGAATGGAGAGTGGTGGAATTTCACTCTAGCAGACTGTGGTGATCTCTAACTTCACTCTTTGATAAATATGCCCCTATATAATGTTTCAATGTCCTTAATATATTGATAATGGGTGGAGTGCAGAGGATCTCTTGTATTTGTCTATGTGAATTTTGTGGTCACAACCTCATTGCACCCCCGCCTAATGTTTTTAAAAATTAGTGGTGAGCACAACTTTTCCATGTTTGTTATAGGACTACAGAAACACCTCTACAAAGACCTAGAGAAGATCAACAAGGCCATACTGATTAAGAACAATGAGACATATTCAGGTGCAGTATATAATCCGTCCTTTTCTCTCCCACGCTAGGTCAATCATTTAATTTTGTTTAATCACCTGATTTGTGCTTAACGTGCTCCTAAATATTGCAGGTGTGGGATCCGTTATCCGTTAGCTCCAAATTAAGGAAAGTCCAGCTCCCATAGACTTCATGTTAGTCAAATAATCCAATTTTTTAAAAATGATTTTGCTTTTCTCTGTAATAATAAAACAGTACCCTGTAAATATGGCTAATTCTCCTCTATTGGCCTGTATCCTTTGCAGCCTGATCCATATGCTGGACAAAAGAAAAGGGATCTTGAAAGTGACTACAGTAAAATTGTGTTTTATGGACCAATTACACTATCTGCAACCACTTTATCTGTGGTAAGAAAAGCAGACAGTGGTAAGACTTCTATTACAATATCTTACCAGTGGTGGAGTGGACTCATTCTGTCTACAATCTGATTACTGTTTTTCTTAGAAATGATAACTGTCTAACTTTTTTTTCTTCTTCCAGGTATGAGTGAACTTGTACTGCTGGGATCAGTTTGTGCAGGAACCATTAGTATTGCCCTCTGCTTGGTAGTAATTGCTAAATCTCTTAAATGGACAAGAAAGCTAAATGGGTCAAACATCTACAAAGTTCAAGCCACACCATAACTTCTGCTAATTAATATATGTCTGCAAAATGAATGCTCTGGGGTGAAATGTTTAATGTCTTATTTAAAAAAGTGTTAAAGGAACAATACAATGTACGTGTTTCAATATATAGTTCTGCATAATAAACTGCAATGGATAATTTCAATCAAGTAATGTGTGAAATGCATGTTGTGGTTTATTTCTAAAATGTATTGGAGGAATTGCCATGGATCACAAATATTTGCTATGGTGACACTTGATTTGTGTCAGGGTTTCTTGATGCCCCTTTTTAATTAAGTAGATTTGTGTTCTAAACATTAGTTTAGCATTAAGCATTTTATTTACTATTGTCTACTGACATAAGAAATTAGTTATTAAAGGGATTCCCTAAAGAACCACTCTAAAACAGTATGGGGGATCTATAGTATATCAGGCCAACACTGGAGTATCAAAATTAGGGTACACAACTGGCCGTATTCCTTCCTTGAAAATATATGTGCTACATGGAAATAGGAAAACAGATCAAACAAAGTAGTTAAAAATACTAAAGTCTGCTAATTGGTTGCCACCTGGATTTAACCACAAGATTCACCATGTAACTGCTGGGCAAGCCAGGAGTAGAGGGAGGCAAAGGGGTTAACTGATAAGAGGGGCACACCCACAAACTAGAAACACAAACCCTACCACCGTGAATGGGTAGAAAGGCTAAGATCAAGAGATCAGTCACTGCCAATGAGCTGCTGGTGCATACAAGCCTAATTAGTATAATAGAGGCTTATACAGGATAGAAAGACTGGAGACTTATAAACCCTGACCTACAGAAACCAATACATAGACTAGACCCTTGCCTTGGGAGACACTTTATAAGGGACAACAAATAGACAACCCTGGTAATGTTAAGACAATTTGTTTGTATTCAAATTTACAGGGGTTGTTCACCTTTAAATTAAATTTTAGGGGCACATTTACTTTGCTCGAGTGAAGGAATAAAATAAAAAAAACTTCGAATTTCGAATGTTTTTTTTGGCTACTTCGACCATCGAATTGGCTACTTCGACCTACGACTTCGAATCGAACTAAAAATCGTTTGAATATTCGATGATTTTTCGTTCGATCGAACTAATTGTGGTAAATCCTTCGACTTCGATATTCAGTCGAAGGATTTACATTCGGCAGTCGAATATCGAGGGTTAATTAAACCTCGATATTGGATCATATGTTAATCTTCCCCTTATTGTGATGTAGAGGTTGATGTTTGCAATAGTTTTTTTTTGTTATATAACTTTCATTCAGCAGCTCTCCAGTTTGCAATTTCTGCAATCTGGTTGCTAGGGTCCACATTTCCCTAGCAACCATGCATTGATTTTATTAAGAGACTGACATATGAATAGGAGAGGCACGGAAAAGAAAGATGAATAACAAAAAGTAGCAATAACAATACATTTGTAGCCTTACAGAGCATTTGTTTATCAGATGGGATCAGTGACCCCCATTTGAAAGCACAACATCATTTCTCATAATTGTCAAGGAAACAAGCTATATATAAAACTATAACTTATCCTGAATAAAATGGTTCCTTGTGTATAGGTGTACAAAAAGACAATGTAATCTAACACCTTAACTGTAAATCTGTTCAAAATGTAGTAAAAAACTTTTATTCCCAAGACAAAATGATATTAATTGCATATAGTTATAACATCATACGATACTAAAAGCTGTTATTTTTAAAGGCTACATAAACCTTTAAAAATATTTAATGTAAAATTGCTCATGGTCCTTTTTCAAGCATGCGTAATTTACATTAATTTCAGAGGCAATACAATGAATTTTGTAACCGTGCCACCTTCTAGACAGTTCCTGTAACTGTACAGTCAAAACGTCAAACAGATATACCTTCTGAAGAAAACAGAGAAGTGGACTTATGATGCTCTGCAGACTGTCATTGACTGCACAGTTACAGGAACTGCCCAGCAATTGGCACTGCTATTACAGAATTTGTTATATTGAAAGTTGATAAAAAAACTTAAAACTGAAAAAAAAAATGTCAAAAGTGCTTAGAAAAGCCCCCTGAGTAATCTTATATTCAGTTTTTTAAAGGTTTATGTTTTAAATCTGTCAGTCTCGTTTTCCTACAAGCAGAATTTTAGGTACACTTCTTTGCAAAGTGTCTAGTTGGTCTTTATTGTGTATAAAATTGTCCCAGTTAGCACCCCAGCCCAGTAGCAGCAGTAGTGGGGTTGAGCGGAATGAATTACCAGTCATCTTCCCTAATACAATACTGTACTAAAAACAGTACTGAAACATAAACTAGTCAATAGTTCCATAAAGTACTTACCCAGCAATGTGCTAGCACAGTTCTTACTCGCAATTTCTGGCACCTTCTCAACATCACCAAAAAAACAAGGCATGGAGCAGATGGTACTGGTATTTTTTAACCAGAGAAGCAATTCTTAGTAAATGCATGCTGCAACTGTGAATCACATATAAATCTATGTTATCTGTCAATTCCATGCTTTTCTTGTTAAACCTCTTTACTAGTCTTATTAAGCCTTTTTTGTTCCAGATTTGACACTGTTCTTTTACATTGCTTCTGGTGGAAGTTACATAAGAAAAAATGCATAAACATTTTACACCTTTTTTACACCGCGATGTGTGAAGTATTATCCTGCCGTTTTTTACAGTGTCCCACTCCCATCCCTTATATTTGTATCAAGCAGTGTGGGGGCAAGAGGGCCCTGGATAACCCTTATTAGGCCTCTGAAAACTACCAAGGGAAGTTGATTCATAGCTTAGCTCCAATTAATTGCAATTTCAGCTACATCAATATATTGTTTTCCCCAGGCCCACAATAACTTTGCAAAGCATACCATACCTCTGAAACCATAAGGGACCTTGGGGTATAAATCAGCCCAGAGCTTTCTAAAGTGTCTCACTTGGGGGAATATTTAAAAAAGTGTAAATTTTCTCCTTGTCTAATTTTGCCACAATTTCCATTGATACACCAGGTGAAATGACATATTTACTTTAAATCATACGTATGCCAGTGTGAGTATAAAATGCCTATATTTTGCTGGTGGAAATTCCCCTGTACATGTTTTTAAAATTACTTTGTTTGTTTTTAATTTTAAGAAGAAAACAGGTGTTGTAAAGTTAGCATACAGTAGATATGCTTAGTGAATAATCATCCAAAAAAGAAACAAACCAAAGCAGTTCTACAAGTTATAATATTTCCTCAGCAGATTTCCTCCACTTGTAGTGGGGAACATTTTGCTACAGAATTTAACTGAAGGAGATATGTCAGATATAGGCATGGATGATATGGAATGGATTCTGTCATGCTTTTTATGGTGTAGTTTTCATTTCTAAATTACATTGTTTAAATTACAAATAGTTTACTCTACCATATAATATGTTATTCCTGAATCAACAAGTGTATTTTTTTAAAGGTGTTATATTGTTGTGTAGGCAGCAATCTCAGTACATTGGTGCCTGATACTGTGCTTTCAGAAAGAGTATGGAACAGCTTTCAGATAAGCTATTGTTTCTCCTAGTCAATATATCTGGAGGAGTCACAGGACATGGATTTTTACTATTAAAGGAACAGTAACACCAAAAAATGAAAGTGTTCTAAAGTTATGAAAATATCATGTAGTGTTGTCCTGCACTGGTAAAACTGATCTGTTTGATTTGGAAACACTACAATAGTCCATATACACTGCTGAGTAGCAATGGTGGAAATTGAAAAATGGCTATATGGCACAGGTTAAATAGTGATAACATTATGTTCTACAGAGTTCATCTGCTATCTGCTGTGTAACTTGAGCCTTTTCTACTTTGAATAGCTGCCCCCATGGCTACACAGCAGCTTATTTATATAATAAATAGTAATGTTTCTGAAGCAAATACAGCAGTTTTACTAATGCAGGGCAACACTGCATTATATATTTATAACTTTAAAACAATTACATTTTTGATGTTACTGGTCCTTTAAGTGCTATTCTCATATCTACCAGGGAGCTGTTATCTTGTTGCATCTCCTTCCTGTTTCTGTAGTTACTCAAGAATATTCAGATTATTAAGACTGCTTCCGAGTTCCTTTTTGACTCTTCTATTGAATCTCTTCTTATTGCTTCTAAAGGTATGGCACTTGATACTACTACTGCTGGAAGAGCTATTTGGCTCAGGCCTTGGAGAGCTTACTCAACATCCAAGATTAATCTCTGCAATATGGATTTCAAACCTGGACATTTATTTGGTCCAAAGTTTTCACCACAGGATAAATTCAAAAGAGACAGATGATCTTTTTTTCAGAGGCAAAGGAGGTCTTCACTGGCTCAACGCTAGTCCAGATATTATGAAAAGGAAAAGAACAGACCTCAATATTATAGAGGTCAAGGATCATCAAAAGCCACAAGAGGGAAACCTAAAGGCACTTCTGGGGGACGGCAGTTCTCCTGATACCAGAAGTTTAGAAGTGGGCAGCAAACCCACTTCTTTTGTTTACCAGTGGAAAGCCTTAATCAAAAATCCTTGTGTTCTCTAGATGATAAATGTTGGCTACAGAATATAGTTTTACAGGGAGCCTCCCCAAGGTTTATCATAACACCAAGGGCTTCTTCTTCCATTAAGCAACAAACCTTGGACAACTTAGTTCTAAAACTCTATCAAATAAAGTTTATAAAGGGAGTTCCAAAGACAGAAGAGAGTCTTGAAATGTACTCTGTTGTTTTTTGGTGCCAATACCAAACGGTACCTTCCAAATTATTAAAAACCTTCCATAAGATCTGTCATTCCGTTTTTTTGGAAGAAGGGGGATTACTTAGCCACTATACACTATTTTCTGTTCTATGCATTTACAAAGGTAGTTGTATCTCTTCTTAAAAAAGAAGGCATCCACATTATCCCATATTTGGACGATTGACTTTTAGCGTCTATTTTTCGTGTGACTGTTTTTGATTACTTTGGCTAAGAGGTTTATTGCTAAGCTTTATCGGTTAGGAAACAGTAAGGGGCCGATTCACTAAGCTCGAGTGAAGGATTCGAATGAAAAATACTTTGAATTTCGAAGTATTTTTTGGGTACTTCGACCATCGAATGGGCTACTTCGACCTTCGACTACGACCTTCGACTTCGATTCGAACGAAAAATCGTTCGACTATTCGACCATTCGATAGTCGAAGTACTTTCCCTTTAAAAAAAACTTCGACCCCCTACTTCGGCAGATAAAACCTACCGAAGTCAATGTTAGCCTATGGGGAAGGTCCCCATAGGCTTGCTAAACTTTTTTTGATCGAAGGATTTTCCTTCGATCGTTGGATTAAAATCCTTCGAATCGTTCGATTCGAAGGATTTAATCGTTCGATCGAACGAAAAATCCTTCGATCGATCGTTTAGCGCTAAATCCTTCGACTTCGATATTCGAAGTCGAAGGATTTCAATTCGAGGGTCGAATTTCGAAGTATTTTTTACTTCGAAATTCGACCCTTAGTGAATCTGCCCCTAAATTTGTTTCTTTTTAGGAATATGTTTTACGGAGAGCAGCTCCTCATTTCAGACCCAAGGTCCCTTCTTTGGTGAACATATCAAGAGATATGTCTACCTACCTTTTGTACTGATCCATCTACCCCCAAAGAGACAAAATTACACTCATTGGATGTTAGTAGAGTAGAGTATACTAGAAGAGCTGAATTTTTCAGGAAAATGGAGTCCTTATGTTTCCTTCTCTGGTAAGCAAAGGTCAGTTTATCTCTTGGCAAAATGGATTAAGGATACCATACAGACCTTCTATATAGCTGATAAAAGATTAACTCCTATCTTTTTCAGGGCACATTCCATGCATGCTAAAACTACTTCTTGGGAAGAGAGGTTTTTTATTCCAGTGGATCAGATTTGCAGAGCTGCTTCTTGGTCAAATATTCACACTTTTGCCATACATTGCAGACTGGACATTCAAGCTTCACCGGAGGCGGCTTTTGGTAGAACCATTCGGTAAATAGTGACGAAGAAGTCTTAACCCATCCCTTTCCTGCTATATCCCCTTATGTGCTGCCATTGGATTTAATTTCCCTTTCCTTTTCAGTGCAATTGGCAGCACAATTAGTTTCCATACCCAATAAATATTATGCATCCAGAGTGTTGTGGTTTCATTCTTGAAAGAGACATGCAGAGAGGAGGAAAGGGAGGTGTTTTCTTAATACATTCGGACATTGTTCTGCTTGATTTCTACTGTGCTATCTATTAGGAAAGGATGTTAACCCATTATGTGCTGCTAATTGGACTGAACAGGAAAGGGAAATTATGTTAAATACAAATTTAATCTTTCTTGCAATCTTGATAAATTACAGAATATTCAAAGTTTTGCACTGGAGAAATTTCACCTTGCAAAAAGATGTAAATGCTCCACAGATCCTGCTGAAATGAATTTGCCAAAACTTGTTGTACTTGCCATTTAGTAAATTGTAGATGTAGTAGCCACTTTTCATTTTTGGCTAACTTAAGCCAAATTTTAAATATAAACGCAACACATATCTTACATTTATGTTTTATTTCTGGTTCATAAAACTGCTCTATAAATCTGCAAAATTATCATATATACAAGATCAACAAAAATAATATATTACATTTCTAAATAAAACATATTTAAGAAAAACACATCAAGGTTTAACAAAGTTTGATAAATGGTAAGAACTGTGCATTTCTATAAGTGCATGTAAAGTACATCTTCTACGAGCCATTCATAAACCTTTTGCTCCTTCAATGGTATCAGATGCAGCTCAATCACCAGGATGATTCGATTCTGAGGGCTGCCACTATGCTTTGGTGGTTGGTACCAACAGAAGTTGGTAGAAGATTCTTCTTATAAGAGTTGCAATATGGCCACAGCATGAAGAAAGCCTTTTATTCTGTAGCCCGTATTTATGTACTTGTGTGGCACAATGCACCTATCTGCCTATGCAGCCTGATACTTTATACATAACAAGTGCTAAATTACAATTATTTTATGAAAGACAATCCCATAATTATTATAAAAACAACTTAACAACACTTAACAACACTTAACAACACAAGAGGAAATGTTTGGTTTGTCTGCAGTTGACAATGTAAATAATTTAAGCTGTTGTACCTTACAAATACTTGTGTATGCCAACATCCAGTACCCAGTGCAATCCAGTGCTTTTCAAAGAGTTTAGGTTATAGGAGAGTATAGGAAGCTGATGGCTCAAAATGAAAAAGCCTCCGTCATTGTGCACCAATTTGGGCCCTAAACATTAACTTGGAAACAGATTGTGGCTGAATCACAGGAATATCTGTGTCACAGGGGTGAGTGAGGTGTGTGACGTATTGCATGGGTTCCAGGTGGTGCGTATGTCAGTGGAGGGAATAGGGCTGCTGTCTCAAATTGAGGGAACAGGTCAGTCTTAAGGTGGCCATAGATGTTACAAATACGATCTTATCTGCAATCAATTGTTCATTTTCAGTAAAAATGTGTAGAGCTGACTCATCAGAAATACAGGTCGAAACAATAAAATTCTACCTGTATCTGATAATTTAGCAGGCTGATGCTCGAATCATCAAAAATTTCTAACTTGCCCGATGGACGAGCCAAATCCTTGTCTTCTGCCAATATAGATTGGCTGGTCTCCTGCCATACACGTACTGAATATCGAAAAAAATTGTGCGTCAATGGCCTCCTTTAGATGATTATGGGTTACTATGAAGAGGTGAGACAGTAGAAGTCTCTTTTCAGTGCTCCCAGAATGTATAGGGGGAATCAAACATGTCAACAATGTCACAGACAATTGTCCTTCTTCCATTTACCGTATTGTTGCATTAAGGGACATTTATTGCTTTTTAGTATAAATGTGTGACTATTGGTCTTCTGGCTAAAATGAGTATCATGCTAACTACACATAAATACCTGCTCCTTGTATAGCACACACACACATATATAGTCCACATAATAACTCTAAATTTAAAGTAAGATCTAATAAAATGGTATTCCCCTTGCTGGCTAGAGGAGGGCAAGGATATATAGCGACTTCCTTTGGGAGTGGTTTAATTCAAAAGTATTTCTTGCACACATCACAAATTCAGATGATATTACTCCAGACTCACAGAAATTATTTTTTTTTGGAGGGGGGGGACTGGTAAACAGTGGTACCATATCTAAAATCTTATAAACTTCTTGTTCTATCATTTGTTAATGTAATTACTTTTAAATAAATCATATGCTATTAGCAGGCCTCCCATTTTAATTAACCTAATGACAAAAAAGCATGTAGGGGAAAGAGAACAATATGAATATAAGTTATATAAACCCCTGTATAAATTACTATAACTCCTTTCCAAAGTGTGTGTTAACATGGAAAGTTTCTGATTTTTACTGTATATTGGGCATGTACAATACTAGAAATGTGTTTGATATTAGCTGGCATATTTATTAATGTGCTTAATAGTGTTGGAAGCAGTGTATCTTTTTGCCCTCACCTACCTGAACCTCATAAGGTACCAGATCTCAGAGGTTTCAGTTACTGTACAATTGCATAGATCACTACTATACTGTAAATATGTGTAGAAAGAGTAGTCAAACAGTAGGCATGTTCTTCATTGCTTTTTCTTTACATTTATATATTAATCTTATTTCTACAACTTGGTCTAATTTGTCCTCAATGTTCAATGTCTGACCTTTTGAAATATTGACTGCCTTACCAGTACTGCTCTTTGGAACTGAAGTCCTTTCTGGCTACTTTCAATCCTTAAAATCAATCAGATTTAGTGTGCCCCATCATCAGAATGTATTACCATTTTATTTTTATAAATGGCATAGTTGACTTGGGCATTATTGCAATACTACTTTCTAAAAATGATTATAAATGTCATATCTAGCTACACCTGCTTCCTAAAGTGCTACAGAATCATCAAGCAATTGAAAATAGGCAGACTGTGCTGTAACTGGAATGAACAAGGAATTGATCCAGGAGATCTGCAACAGATCCCTAGTATTGTGCTTGCACAATGTTGCACTGTAAAGACTAGCTGAGATAGCTAAAAGCACTCGCACAACACAGAAGTCCAGTGTGGAAATCTTCAGGTGAGGAGCTTCTTATGATCGGACATCAGTGTGCTTTGGTCACTCCTGGGCGATGCAGGCGTTGCACTGCTGCTGTCCAAGGACCTGGATGGGTGCTTTACATGGGGCTGAGACAATGCCCAGTACCAAAAAAAGATGAATAAGCCTATGAAAATAAGAAAAAGATATAGTGAAATAGTGTTGCTTATAAAGTATAAAACACCTGTATCTTGTTGCATTACATTGAACAACATTCTTTAAGGCTGCTCAGCACGTGCACATAGGTGATCAGACCTCTGCTCAGAGTAATGACAATGGAATGCAATGTCACAAAAGATGCAATTTGGTTTCATTAACAAATAGGCAGCATTTTTTAAAGATATCTACCGATTTTGGTCTCTGTACCCCAGTCTCTCATCACTCTTAAGCTTAAATTTCAGACAATTTTGGGGCAAAAATCTGCTGGCCACCAAATGTCTAGACAGTGACCTGTTTTACCAATATTTATTGAAATTGTCCTTAAGGGGCCCCTATACCTCCTGGGCCCATCTCTGTAGTTCTGCCCCTGGTGATGGGCGAATCTGTCCCCTTTTGCTTCATGGAAAAATTTGCAAAACAGTGAAAATTTGAAAAAGATGTATTTTCACATATATTCATTTATTTTTTTAGACTTTTTTTTTCACTGCACATATTGTGCTATTTTTGGGCTACTTTTGAAGTGTCTCTTGACTAGTTTTGGGCTGGTTATGTCGCTGACTTGGGCTGGTTTTGAAAAATAGACCTGACAAACAGCTCCCATGTGATGTGTGTATTACACAGTGGGGAATGACCCCTGGCAGAGAGAAGAAAGCTAAATATCTATTCAGTGCTATCTTTCCAGGTAGGTACCTCAAAAATGCTGCAGTTTTGCAAATAATTTCAAATAATATTTAAATGTGAAAATCTATTTTTTTTAAAACATTTAAGCCTTGGAACTCTTCACCTTTGGAATTCCATCTCTAATTCTTGCATAATGAACTCTTCCTCAGCCTTTTCAAATTACTAACTGTAATTCATGGACCAATGACAAAACCAGCTGCACTAATTACATTCCTGTTTGTGAATGTATGGTACCTACCCACCCACATGATTCCTCTTTTTAGTGTATTTTAACACATGGCTCTTTACCTTTACACACACACACACACACACACACACACACACACACACAAAAAGAAAAATGGGCCTGGTGCACACAGAGCACTGGTCTCTGCCCAGGTGCTGGAACAAGGAATTGTACAATCAATAAAGAAAAAGTCCGCACTCATGGGTCTTGTGTAGAAAAGCAAAAAGCTAATTAGTGTTTATTCAACGTTTCGGCTCATAAACCTGGACGGCTCGCGATTATGAGCCGAAACGTCGAATAAACACTAATTAGCTTTTTGCTTTTCTACACAAGACCCATGAGTGCTGACTTTTTCTTTATTGATTATATATATATATATATATATATATATATATATATATATATATATATATATATATATATATATATATATATATATATATATTTATTTATTAGTTTTTTTATGTATTGCCCCATATCTGTACTATTAATGTAATGCAAAAAAAAGTGTAGCTTTGTCCTTACCTTGCAAGGAATTTAATATGCTGAATAAGTACTGAACAGGAAGATAAACAGCGCCAAAGGAAAAGAAAGCTATGCCCCATGGGAGCCCCAGCATTTATTTATTAGTTTTTTTATGTATTGCCCCATATCTGTACTATTAATGTAATGCAAAAAAAAGTGTAGCTTTGTCCTTACCTTGCAAGGAATTTAATATGCTGAATAAGTACTGAACAGGAAGATAAACAGCGCCAAAGGAAAAGAAAGCTATGCCCCATGGGAGCCCCAGCATAAAGATAAGCCCTAAAAGGGTTACACAGTACTGGGTTTGCTCCCTGCGGTTGTGGGGCATCAAGTGCAAGACACGCACCACCATAACAGTCAGCATTCCACAGTTAAAGAGGAAAACGATGCCAAAGTATCCCAAGTTGACCACTTTGTGAATGATTGGTTCAGTCAGCCAACAACTGGAAAAAAAAGAAGGAGATTAGAAGACAACCCACAGCAGGGATGCCCCTGCCCTTTAAAGCTACATTATTACTGAGGCAGTGGGTTGGATCCTAGCAACCAGATGGCGGAAATTGCAAACTGGAGAGCTGTTGAATAAAAACCTAAATAACTCAAAAACCACAAATAATAAAAAATGAAAACCAATTGCAAATCGTCTCACAATATCACTCCCCACATCATACTAAAAGTTAATTTAAAGGTAATTTTAGTTGTAGGCTATACAGGTGCAGGGTGTTGTCGTTCAATTGGACATCTCTAAGTTATATTTCCCTTTGGTAGTGACCCAGTCCATCTCTTGTCCTTAATATGAAACAGGTGATATAGGTATTTATTACCAGCATGCAAGTCAGCATAATTTTCACTTACATTGAAGCTCTGGAGTTACACGATGATGGCCGGTCAACATTTATACTGTAAAGACCATAATATTCAAAATCCACTAGAAAAATTACAAGTACAATTAATGCCGGAAAGCCTATGGAAAGAAGAATATGGATCAGTATAGGAAGTTGCATTATAGGAAGTTCCTTTGTTTATACAATGAAGCTTTTCATAGCAACTAGAGTGTGTTAAGATTACACATAAAGTGTGTGTGTGCGTGTGTGTGTGTGTGTGTGTGTGTGTGTGTGTATATATATATATATAAATATAAAATACACAAAAGCCATGAATATCTTGTAAATTATATCCTTATAAATTGTGAGTTCTGATGTTATCAGTTATAAACGGTGAGTTCTGATGTCATTTCTGTCACATGACTCACTGAAACTTGTGTATTTTAATAAATAAAGTACCCCCAGTTGTAAAATATAAGGATATTAGA
Source organism: Xenopus laevis (assembly GCF_017654675.1). NCBI lineage: Eukaryota > Metazoa > Chordata > Amphibia > Anura > Pipidae > Xenopus > Xenopus laevis. Next base: position 55,154,347 of record NC_054378.1, on the reverse strand, counting down.
AGTTACCTCGGAGTTCCATGACCTGTATAAAAACACTTGGCCTTCGGCCTCGTGTTTTTATATGGTCATGAAACTCCTCTGTAACTTATAATATCCTTATATTTTACAAGAGGGGGTACTTTATTCACTATATATCTTACAAGTGTGCTTAAAGGGACATAATACGGATCATCAATGGATTTAGTAAGCAAGCACTGTAAAATGGGGTTGTTTGCTCAGTTTGAAAAAGGCATGCTACTACTGAACAGAGCAAGCATGGCTACTAACACTTGTATGGAAGAACACAAATGTGCAGATAAATTATACTTCTGGTAAAGAATAACAGAATAATACATGCCACCATCCATGGAGCATTTGTTTCTGTAAGATTTCTGGTTCAAGCTGTACTCTGCATTTTATCTAAAAATTTGGTGTTGTACATAAATTGTAACTCTCTTGTGCTGTGTCAATAGAAATAATGGCATAAAACAAGTGCCAGCGGTTCTTAACTATAAACTGTTGATTTTTTGAATTAAGAATACAGAATTACGAAGACAGGTACTTCCTTTGTACAATGATGTATCTGCTAAAACAGTCAAATTCGATTCATTGAATTAAGTATACAGAATAAGAGGAAAAGGTACTTCCTTTGTACAATGTCTCTGCTAAATCAGTCAAATTGCTCAAAAATGCCTTTGTATGCATTTTTGAATAAATATGCAATTTGAGTGTTTTAACAGAGACAATTCTCAGTATTTTCTAAGGCAGGGTGTTTTCTGGAATTTTATATCCTTGATAAAGAGCACTGTCCCTCATTTCCCTTAGGGCTTTAAACTTTTTTAGTATTGAGACCTCCCTTTATCTAAGGCCTTATATGGGCCCCCTCCGGTTTAATTGAGTAGGGAAGGAAATACACCTAAATCTTCTGGGCTAATACCTCCATCTCACAGGACATATGTTACCACCATGGGACATTCTGCAAGATTAGAAACGTAAGAAAATTTCTATGACACTTACCCCAGCCAATCACAGCTAATTTCTTTGTGGCAAAAGATGTGGAATCAAAGACTTTGACCACAAGCCTGTACAGATTAAATCCTTCAATGCCCATCCATGTGAACATGCAGAGCTGGGCGAAGTGAAGCAGCATTCCTGAACCCTTGCAAACAGAAGGGAGGTCAAAAGCCCCCAAAACTGCACTTGACATGAAACAGAAGTCCAATAACAGTACTGCACCCAAAAGGTTCATGTGTATATTGAGGGTAGGATTTAAATGTGTCTTCCTATAAATGAAAAATGCAAAGTGGTGATATATGTAGAAATGTTGCACAGGCCCACATATCCCAAAGGTATGACACAAATACTAGTTATCACTATATTCCCAGCATCCACCGCATTGGAACTGCTTGCACCACTGGCACAGTCAAATTGAGTGTGGTTGCCCCACCAATATTAGTTCAAAGCTAACTATGGAGAATATACTGTATAAACGTGTAGGCATTTTCCTCAAGTCTTAACCTACAGTAACTAGGCTTCAAGCCTAGCTCCTGGTAGCTTTATTTCAAGTTCAAACAGGCAATGGTATCACTGACTGAGATTCTGGTTAGTGTTTACCTTGAATTTGTCTATAGGTCAGACTTTATAAAGTTAGTTTTTCTATTTAGTGACTAAAAAATGACCAGTTGACCACATAAGAAATTAGTGCATGTTAAAAGTAATTATTTTCTAATTCCAAATCTCAATCCATTAATTAGTAATCATATGTACGGTTTTATATACAACCAGGCTTTTCTACTCACAGTTAATGGTTAACCTACAGGTATGGGATGCATTATCCAGGAATCCCGTTATCCAGAAAGATCTGAATTACGTAAAGGCCATCTCCCACAGCCTCCATTTTATCAAAATAATTCAAATTTTTATAAATGATCTACTTTTTCTCTGTAATAATAAAACAGTACCTTGTACTTGATCCAAATTAAGATATAATTAATCCTTATTGGAAGCAGAACCAGCCTAATGGGTTTATTTAATGTTTAAATGATTTTCTAGTAGATTTAAGGTATGATGATCCAAATTACAGAAAGATCATTTATCTGGAAAACTCCAGGTCCCGAGCATTCTGGATAACAAGTCCCATTACAATTTACTGGTTGTATTGTTGCCCCAAGTGGTTCATCTTACTCAGCACCCTATATGAATGCTTGCACATATGAATCTATTGATCTGGAGCCCTCCAGTTTCTAGTTCACCTATTAGTAAAATTCATAAAGAGCACATTAACAAGGGTTATGCATTTCTTCTACAGGTACCTGGTGCAGAAGTTCCAGCAGATGGTGAAAAGGGCAGCCAGGAAAGAGATGGTGCATCCAACAAATGTCAAAACAGAAAGGGATACTAGGTGCTCCTCTGATATTTTCTGGCTTGAGTATTGCTAATGAAGAGAATCAGATGTATGTAAGTATTTATAATCTACATGTAGTGCCATCATTCAATTTGTTAGCTTAATAGATATCAAGAACAACGCAATACTAATAAACAAATAAATATTTAAATTTTTGTGAAGCAAGACGTTGGTAGACCCTGATCAAAAACAACAATCTGGGCCATAGCCCTTTAAAACAATAATTGCCCAAGTCCTTTAAAACAATAACTGTCCCAGACTCAGCACTGTCCTCCCTAAACTACTGGCCCTCATTGACACTGCACTGACCATGCTATGGATAGATTAGATCTTAACTGCAGTAGTATAATGTTATACATGCCTGATCCACCAACAGTATATGTTCCCAAGATATCCACAAATAATTGCAGGTAAATTCATACTGATTGGTACTCATTGACCCACCACCTTTTCTCTGTGGACATATATAATATGCACTATTGCAGCCTTCTCTAGGGCCATATGAATACCATTAATCAATCATTAGAGGTCTTAAAATACCTGACATTTTTCCAGTGGCAAAAACAAAAAACACTTACCATTAGCACAGCAAAGTAAGTTAGATGGCTGCAGTTGCACTGTGTGTGATTTTCTTTGGGAAACGTTCTGCAGCCAAATGTACTCCATCCATCAGTTGATTCTGTAAAAAAAAACAAATAACCTTCCTCTTGAATATCTTACAGTATCTCTTTTTAATTATCTATCCATACCATGTCATGTATACTGGGCATCATATGTTCACCTGGTAAGACAATTAGAGGTCTATATACATTTATTAAATTACCAAAGTTACTGCAGTTATTTTTTCATATTATTAACTACACTTTCATCCCAGTGCCTCTCCAGTAAGAAGTGATATAAAATGATAATTTGTGTATGTGCTGATAACTCAAATATTCAGTATACTATAAAATCCAAAATATTTGTGGGAATTTTTTTTTCTGGATTTATTAAAGCCAGATGTTTCAGTATTCCTGGTTTCTTAATTCAGACTAAAGATCCAGGCTGAAAGTGTACTTCTCTGGCACCACGTTTTCTGTCGGTATAAGCCTTGCATTTGGCTTGTTGATGTTTCACAATGTCAGCAGTAGATGATTTTGTAGGCACAGTATTTTGTGGAAGTTTGAAGTCTGCAACATGTGCGCATCTGTCTACCATGTAATAATTCAGCTGGAGATGATTGGGTTGTTGCATGGCACGTTGCTCTGTAGTTATGTAGGAACTCTGTCGTAAATACTTTCCAAGATTTCCTAGTAAGATTTGCTGTCTGTAGTGCTTCTTTCAGACTTCTGTGGAATCGCTTGATTTCTCCATTTGCTTGTGGGTAATACACTGAAGATTTCCTATGCACAATATTCCTCTCTCTCAGAAAGGATTCAAACTCATATGAGACAAACTGTGGTTCCTTGTCTGATATTAACTCCTTTGGATTACCTTCTCTGCTGACAGAAATGTTATTACTGTGGCTGATGTTATATGAGAAACAAATGCAATTTCAGGCCATTTACTGTAATAGTCTATCAAGGTTATAGCAAATTTGCAGTCTATAGGAGCATCTGTAAAAGGACCGACAATATCAATAGCAAGTTTTTCCCATGCTGAATCAGGAAATGGTACTGGTTTTACATCTGGTCTCAACTTAACTTTGTGTACAAAGTTCTTTGCACAGCCCAGTGAGGTGTTGCTTTGTGGTGAAATTTTAGACACTGGCTGTGTGGCAGGCACTGGTGCTGTAGTAATGCGGCCGTCAACTAACTGTAGGTTTAATGCAGCAAAGAGATCCCTTCCAAGTATAGCAGCACCCTTATTCACAATGTAAAAGTCACATTTTGCAGTATTTGATTCAAATTGTACAGTCACTGGCAAGCAACCAAGCACAGGGATTGAATCCTTTAAAGGGGAAGGAAACCTCGTCGGCGCTAACCCCCCTCCCCCCCTCCCGTGTATTGCCCCCCCTCCCTCCTCCCCCCTGGCCTACCCCTCCCGCTGGGCAAATGCCCCTAACTTGTTACTTACCCTTCTGCGCAGGTCCAGTCCAGGGAGTTCACAGGCGACATCTTCTTCCACGCGATCTTCTTCCTCCTTTGACCGGCGTTTTGGCGCATGCGCAGTAGGAGCAGTTCGCCGGTACGGATCTACTGCGCATGCGCCAAAAGTCACGCGCATGCGCAGTAGATCGTACCGGCGAAACGATCCTACTGCGCATGCGCCGGTCAAAGCAGGAAGAAGATCGCGTGGAAGAAGATGTCGCCTGTGAACTCCCTGGACTGGACCTGCGCAGAAGGGTAAGTAACAAGTTAGGGGCATTTGCCCAGCGGGAGGGGTAGGCCAGGGGGGAGGAGGGAGGGGGGGCAATACACGGGAGGGGGGGTGGGGGTTAGCGCCGAGGAGGTTTCCTTCCCCTTTAAGTAACTGACCAATTTCAGGGCAGGTGCAACAAGCGGATCTTTTGCAAAGTATTTCAAGAAAATATCCTTTGGTAGTATAGAAACAGATGAACCTGTATCAAGCATCAGGTTAATGGAGTGTCCTTTGTCAGCAGAAGCAGTACTGACACTGACAGTGCATATAAACTTGTCTGGAATAAATGTACCAGCTTTATCCACACTTAATACTGTGACATTTGTAGTAGTGACTTCATGAACATCTTTAGCAGAACTACGGCAGATCTTAGCAAAATGTCCTACTTTTGTGCATTTGCGTTTAGCTTTTGCAGGACATGTAACATGATTTGCAGTGTGTTGTGTTGAACCACAGCGAACCTTACCACTGTATTTTGTCTGTGACTGTGCATTATTAGGCCACAGTGCTGAATTCACAATCTGTAAATTCCCAGCAGTTCCCTGACAGAGTTTTAGCCTCTGCCACTAGTGTTTCAATTTGGCTAGCAACTGTAATAGCCTTTGCAAGGGTTAAATCCTGCTCTAGGAGGAGACTCTCTCTAATGCGAGGTGAGTTTGTTTTTTCCACTATTTGGTCTCTTAGCATTTCATCTGTCAGAGTCCCAAACTCACAAGCAACAACCAGCTCTCTCAAAGCTGCTACAGATTGTTCTGTGGATTCGCCATTACGTTGTCCACGTTGGCGGAATTTATATCTTTCAGCAACCACATTTACTCTTGGCACGAATATACACTGTCCCTCTGCTCCCAAGCAGTGAATAAGTAAAGCACGCTTTCTAGCAGCAGAAATCTCCCCTTGGTCAGCAGCAATAATGTAATTTTCAAACATACGAATCCAAGTAGTACAAGGTATGGTAGGCTCACCAGGGTTACATAGTTAAATTGGGTTGAAAAAAGACAAAGTCCATCAAGTTCAACCCCTCCAAATGAAAACCCAGCATCCATACACACACCCCTCTCTACTTTTAATTAAATTCTATATACCCATACCTATACTAACTATAGAGCTTAGTATCACAATAGCCTTTGATATTATGTCTGTCCAAAAAGTCATCCAAGCCTTTCTTAAAGGCATTAACTGAATCAGCCATCACAACATCACCTGGCAGTGCATTTCACAACCTCACTGTCCTGACTGTGAAGAACCCCCTACGTTGCTTCAATTGAAAGTTCTTTTCTTCTAGTCTAAAGGGGTGGCCTCTGGTACGGTGATCCACTTTATGGGTAAAAAGGTCCCCTGCTATTTGTCTATAATGTCCTCTAATGTACTTGTAAAGTGTAACCATGTCCCCTCGCAAGCACCTTTTTTTCCAGAGAAAACAACCCCAACCGTGACAGTCTACCCTCATAATTTAAGTCTTCCATCCCTCTAATCAATTTAGTTGCACGTCTCTGCACTCTCTCCAGCTCATTTATATCCCTCTTAAGGACTGGAGTCCAAAACTGCACTGCATACTCCAGATGAGGCCTTACCAGGGACCTATAAAGAGGCATAATTATGTTTTCATCCCTTGAGTTAATGCCCTTTTATATGCAAGACAGAACTTTATTTGCTTTAGTGGCCACAGAATGACACTGCCCAGAATTAGACAACGTGTTATCTACAAAAACCCCTAGATCCTTCTCATTTAAGGAAACTCCCAACACACTGCCATTTAGTGTATAACTTGCATTTATATTATTTTTGCCAAAGTGCATAACCTTGCATTTATCAACATTGAACCTCATTTTCCAGTTTGCTGCCCAGTTTTCCAGTTTAGACAAATCACTCTGCAAAGTGGCAGCATCCTGCATGGAACCTATAGTTCTGCACAATTTAGTATCATCTGCAAAAATAGAAACACTACTTTCAATGCCCACCTCCAGGTCATTAATAAACAAGTTGAAAAGCAAGGGACCTAGTACAGAGCCCTGCGGTACTCCACTAACAACACTGGTCCAATTAGAAAATGTTCCATTTACCACCACTCTTTGCAGTCTATCTTTTAGCCAGTTCTCTATCCAGGTACAAATACTATGTTCCAGGCCAACATTCCTTAATTTAACCAGTAACCTTTTGTGTGGCACTGTATCAAATGCTTTAGCAAAGTCTAAGTAAATCACATACACTGCCATCCCAGAATCAAGGTCTCTACTTACCTTCTGATAAAAATAAATTAAGGTAGTCTGGCAAGATGTATTACGCATAAAACCATGCTGGCACAAACTCATAGTATTATGATTTGCTATGAAGTCCAGTATCTTATCCTTTATTAATCCTTTCGAAAAGCTTTCCTACCACTGACGTCAGACTAACTGGCCTATAGTTTTGAGGCTGAGAAAGGGATCCTTTTTTGAATAGAGGCACCACATTAGCAATTCGCCAGTCTCTCGGCACTATGCCAGATCTCAATGAATCCTGAAAAATTAAGTAAAGAGGTTTGGCAATCACAGAGCTAAGCTCGCTAAGTTTGGGAGAAAAGGTGCAGGCTGCTGCAGTGGTAGAAGAGCCATCCTTGTCACCATTTGTTATGTTTTGGGTAGCCGAGGATGAGTAGAGTATAACAGTGCTTTATTAGCAGAGTCATGCAGGCATTACACAACAGTAACGAATCACTTTCACTTTTAAGCGGACAGGAAGTATGCACAGTATAAGTATGAGCACAGTGACATCTACAGGCCATTTGCATCAACATCACAACTCTCTAGATAGTAGACAATGCAAAGGGTTATACAAATTAAGCTCCATCATTTTCTCTTACCATTCCAGAAAACGCAGACTGGAGATAGGTTTGTCTGGAATGACAAAAAAACAAGAAAATTATATATATGAATGCATGTTGTAAAGCACATAAAAAAGCAAATGATCAAGGGCAGTGTTGTTACAAGCAGTGTAGCAAACAACCTTTTGCAACAACTACTGTGTACTACTTTTCACTCCCTAAATATCAGTTTCACCTTCTATTTCATACCTTCTACAGTTTATTTTGATAAAAGGAGACTTTCTTCGGGAAATAGTATACAGTAAGTTTCAGCAACTATGCCACACTGTATTCCAAAAATGAGCATTTACCTACATGGAGCTGCATAAAAGACACAAACCAGCTGAATCTTTAAGCACCTGTATTTGTTTTTTCTGATGCAGCTTTCAGTCATATTATGATGCTAATGATAGCTTCAATGCAGCAGGCTTTTTAGCCAATATCAGTTCACACAATCATGTCTCACAGGAATCAAGTGGTTTTTATTTTCCCCTGACTTTCACACCTTTGAATGGGCCTAAAGCATACTTCACATTGCGGCTTGCTAGGTAGCACATCACAGTTGCATATAATGATGTACATATGTAAACCAACTTCCTTCACAAAGCTGCCCAAAATGGTACATGAAAAATAACCTATTGGCAGTGGTAGCATTGTAAATTATGCCAATGGATTAATGAATACCCTTTTATACCTAATTCCAGTTTTTGAGGTTACAATAAATTATTGATTAATTATTAACCACAGAAGGATAATATTCACTAAATAACTTGTGATAAATTAAAATGGAAAAGTGGTAACCTCAGGATTAATTAATAACAATGAATATATGCTAAATACAAATGTACATTTCCACTTTCATGGCTCATTTACAATGCCCCATGCAAAATACAAAAAAAGGCCATATTTCTTAAGCCAGCACAAGGGGTGCCAGAATGAGCACAAAAAGAGCACAAAAAGCTCATATAACTGTGCTCCCATGGTTATAAATCATCCCTTATAATTTAAAGCAAGGGTAAAACATCAGAAATTATAATTTATTTGGCAATGGTCCCATTAAAATGCTTCAAGACAGAGGCAGCAGTTGTCAAACTTTATAAGAGAGAGAGAGGAAATCGTGGATATATCGTTCACCCATAATTTCAAGAATATCTAGGAAATCAAATATGTTTCCACCCATATCTAAAAAAAGTGGCATTCAAGCTGGGCTTGCAGGTATATATAGGTGAGCAAATAGTAATTCTCACCAAATCTTTACATAAGTGGCCTTCAAACTAAATGCCCCTGCCAGTGTTTCAAGGGGGGGGGGAACAAACCCACAGTTTGGGAACTAGGGCCTCTGACCGGAAACATTCCTTCTTGGAATGTTTCCAATTATTGGGGGTCATTTGCCAAATGGTGCAGTGTCTCAGTTTTGCTTTGACTCACCATCCACAAGAAATGTGATCTGTGAATGTGCTAGCCCCCCATATCTAGCACAGGACTAAAGCCATGGGATACCCTGGGATACCCAACAGAACAATACTTTTGACAAACAAATATCAGTACAGAAAATTGTTCTCTGGTAAAATGTAGAAAGTAAAATAGTGTAAAATAGTACTGAACCTCTAACCCACCACTAAGGTAAATTGAGAACATAGATACTCTCTCGGGCAAAACAGTGTGAGTCAGCAAGTTATAGCTATAACCATTGTCTCATGAAGTTAAGCATATCAGCCTCCAGCACATTTTCTGCTGTCATGCTTGCGGCAAAGACTACGTGATAAAAAGGAACAAGATCATTTGGGTTAAACCATACTGATGTCATGCATGGAGAAGGATCATTTCCTGTTTCCTAACCTAGTCTCAGGAGGATATAGATCAAGGGAGAATGAAATGTACAGTACGTTTCACAGCCAATATAGGCACTTGGGTTTATTACAGTTACATGAACACTCAACATGGTTGTTCATCCACATACACACTAGCATGGATGCTGAACATGTTTCACTGAATATGAGGATTAATGAAAATCTGATCTCTAGGCCTCATTTACTAATAAACAGGTGCACGTGTTCGGTGTAAACTTGGCCTCTAGCCAACATTATTAAGAACTTGAGCCTAAATTGACTTGGACCCTGCATCAATGCACCCGATGCCCCACTACCTATTTAAGTTAATGAAGCACATGGATGCCACTGCCATCTGTCATTGACAAGGGTAGTGATTTTTTTGCATAAAACAAACATGGGGTAATTCAAAGACAGACATATTTATGGCCATGTCCTGTTCACAATTTACCAATATTAATCACAATCAGGGCTGCCATGAAGGGGGTAGAATCATCCTGATCCCAGTACATTTATAGTATAAAGGGGAGGCTCAGATGTGCTACACATCCCAGATAAGCTAGGCCCCATTTGAGTTGATGCAGGATGTCACCAAAGAAACAAAGCTGCTGAAGACATCACCGAGGAGAAAGATGAAGAATGCAGGAATGAAGGTAAGTTCCACTGAACACCAAAGATTTTATATGATGTACTGGATGATTAATGGCCAGACTGTATTAAATAGGGAAGTCATATAAAGCAGTATGTTATATCCTTGGGAAGGCTTTGTTCATAAAGCCAGCTTAGAGTCCTCTTGTTGGCTCCAGGGTGAAATGCCTTTTTAAGAACTTGTCACACATGTCACGCGTCAGAATTATCCACTCCCTTTTGTTGCTGAGTGGGAAAACATGTATTGCTAAGGAGGCCTTATAGTAAGTTGAGAGATCCTGTGATACATAGTGAAACTCTACTTTTGATAACTCTGCTTCATGCTGTAATCAGGATTAAAAAGTGTGTTACTCAGAAATGATCTTACCTTTACAGGCTCATGCTCAAAATTGAACATTATATCTTCACACAGATTGGAGACTTTTGTGTTTTCCACACTGACACCAATCACTTTGTCTCCAAGCACTGTGCTGTTGGCTGCATCCTGGGAAAGAGAATTACATTTAGGGGATCCATGGTAAAGTCAGACAGATCAGAAATATACTTAGAAGTCCACGGGCTGGAAAACAAAATTTCATCAGTTGCCCAACTTTTTTGTTTGCCCCAGTAAACCACTGCTCCCATAACCACTGGGTTATATAGTAACATCTGCATGTGGGATTGTGTGTTGCTACTCTCAAACTGAAAAGTCTTTCATTTCTATTGTACAACAAGACCTTCACAAGCATAAGGAAACCTGAGAGCCATAACATGATCTAATTTACTGGCATAATAAAGTTATAATATAAAATAATTACAAGGAAATTGATTGAATATCTATAGGTACAGTATAAGCTTTGATATGAGCCACTGATAAATAAGCAGCAGACATTGGTATATGGAATGACCAACCATAAAAAACAAAATCACTCAAGTGACTATCATTCTTTTTTGCCTGTCCGAGGGGTGAAAATAGGACTGTTTCTACCTCTAGGAACAGCCCCAATCCCTTCATTCTTGGGGCAGGTCAAGTTGTGGTTCTCATCACTAGTGCAGAAAGCACAACTGCTCTGTCTGCTGTAAGAGTCTTTTTTTCTGGTTAAAAACAACAACATTTGTCTCTTAAGGTTACCAGGACATACAGCTCATATTTTTTTCCCAACAGCCTGCTACTAAAACAATCAACAGAGATGTCTCTTAGGAAACTGATTGAAGGCTTCTATGAGCCTGGGTTTGATGGTTCCATTTTTCATTTACAGGTATGGGATCTGTTTTCTGGAAACCAGTTACCTCTAAAGCTCTGAATTACAAGAAGGCCATCTCCATAGACTTCATATCAAAGGAGAACTAAACCCCCCCCCTCCAAACTTCCAGGCACTGCCCCCTTTTCCTCCCTGCTATGTACTTTAGTGTAAAAAATTCTGACCCTTAAATGCTCCAGGTCTCCATCTTCCAGCTCTTTGTATAGTCTTCTGGTCTCATTGCCAACACAAAGCCTGCTGGAGCATGCACATTTGGGCCAAGTCAGGAAACAGCTTTAATTGTGCATGCGCAAATCGGCGTTGAGAATCGAAGAATATACGAAGAGCTCTGAGATGGTGACCAGGAGCTCTGCTGCACTTCTCTGAATTTAAAGGTCAGAATTTTTGTAAGTTTTTTTTTTACACTAAAGCACATCGAGGGGAGGGGGGCAATGCCTGGAAGTTTAGGGGGGCTTTTGGTAGGAGGGGTTATTTCTCCTTTAAGCAAATAATTCTAATTTGTAAAAAATAATTCCTTTTTCTCTGTAATAATAAAACAGTACCTTGTACTTTATCCCAACTAAGATATAATAAATCCTATTGGGTTTAATTAATATTTCAAAAAAGTACTACTACCATACTAAGTATGGAGATCCAAATTAAGGAAAGACCCATTATTCAGAAAACCCCAGGTCCCAAGCATTCTGGATAACGGGTCTCAAACCTGTATACAGTTTATCTTTCAGGCAAAACTATCATTCTATATTCTCTTTCAGTTTTTCATTAAGCAAGGTTTAAACTCCCTTTTTTCCACTGTTTTCTACCAAGACAAAATATTTTGGTACTCTGTTGTCCCCACACCCTCACCTCAATGTCTCCTTAGCACTTGCTGCTATAATGGAATTTACACCTTGCTCTCAAGTTTAAAAACAGTTTCTGGTTTGTCTGTTTCATAAGGGTACAGTGTGATGACATTGACTGATTTTTTAAATTTACCTTAAATACTGAAGTCCCATGAACAGTGACAACATGGAGCCTCTTGCCACTGCCAGCCTTTTCTATGACTTGCTTTGGAACAGATACAGAAATTCCCATTTTTTTTGGAATGGATCGAAGCTGTAAAACACAGTGAATGGTAAGTATGCAATCGGTAAATGGAGTGTTTGCTAAATTTAGTTCCATTCAATAAATATCTAAGAAAGTGAACACCGCTAATTTAGGCACTAAAAATGCATATACAGAGAAAGCTTTGCTATAAAGTCCCCTTAATAAATTGGCGGCCAATATATACATGTCACATTTGTACAGCTCACCCGAAAGTGAAAGTGACCCGGGTATAAAAACCCCGGGACCCGCGCTTGGGTTCACTGATGTCTTAAACAGTATCAAGGGTAAAACAATAGAAGGAACTCACCAGATCCAACTGGTGGCCCGGGTGATTGCCCCAAGCCCGTAGCTATAGGTGAGTCACGTTAAGTGAAAAGTATTGGACTAGCACTCCGTATCCATCCACAAAGGTTAAAAAGTTAACTTTATGTTAAACCCATCTATTCCCTGACGCGTTTTGTATCAGCCGATACGTAGTCATTATGACTTTGTATCGGCTGATACAAAATGCGTCAGGGAATAGATGGTTTTAACAATGTTTAAAATAAAGTAAACTTTTTAACCTTTATGGATGGATATGGAGTGCTCATCCAATACTTTTCACTTAACAGTGAATGGTAACACACCTCTGGAACAGCAACATCATATTTTTGTACAGAAATTTTAATTTGCAATATATTATAAATATGTTACATATAGAAAACTATATGTATGCAATGTTGTGCTAAGCAAATGAGGCAAATTTGCTTCTGTGTTACTTACCACATCTACAGAATTGAGCTTGAATACTGATGCCTGCAGAGTACCATTTCCAAAGTGGTGACTGTTACCTTTAAACTGCACCCCAGAGAGGGTCTTATCAATCCAGCGCCGCAGCCTAAAACAAAAGCGCAGTTCAGATGGGGTTCATGTATGTGCATGTGTGTTCAATGGCTTTCTGTCTAAATTGTTCATTAACTATCCCTTTAGGCTTTGCCTTGGTTCACTGTATTTTTATGCATTCATTTTCACCAGTAATTACAACATTTAAAAACACTGCTAGATGTGAGGGCAGTGAAATGCTACAGAAAATAAAGTGAAGGTAACCTCTTTGGGAACTCTGTGACCTTGTTACATTCCATTCATTGTTCCAGTTTATTAAGATAGTGAAATTATAAATGTATCAAGTGAACAATATGGAAGAAGCAACATGCTTCTTCAAATTCCCTTTACACAAGGCTACAGCGAGAGATCATTTTTATTATCTTTTTATAATTTCATTAATAGGTCATTAATAGATATGAAATATATCAATGAATTTATACTGCTCTCTCTCAAATTACAGAGTGCCAGTCGCAGAGATTGTGTATTTCCAGGTTCCAGCTTACTAAACATGTGATTGCCAGCTGACTGCTAATTCGGCATAGTTCACCATTATGTTAACAATTAATGTTTAAAATGTCTTATTGTTAGCAACATAGCTTTTGAATTATTTCCCTTTGTCTTCTGCCTCACTCCAGAGTTACAATTACTGTAGAATGATTAGCATTTTAGTCTGTGTAAGGGGCAATTTTATTGTCATTCATAGAGTCTGTGCACTGTTTTTTCTATAAAATCAAGTCTTGTGATTTTAAAGAAACATGAACAAGCCAGATTAGGATCTCTATTACATTTTATATATGAAACCCAAACTACAAATAACAAATCTGCCTTTGTAATATTCACCCATTGCCTCATTCCCTCTCTACACTTATTCCTAAAGAGGAAGGTGCAAGTGCTGGGGCTCTAGCGAAACTGCAAGGAAGAGCTGAACTTAACTCCTCAACAATTCTAAAAATATTGACAAATACAACTAGAAAATGCAATACAAGTCTTCCCCCTTGACATTCCTGTACATTTGTCTTATTTAGTTCTGCCCATGGAAACATAGCTTTTTAACCTTCCTTACTTATTCCCTCTGCACACTTTGCTCATGCTGATTCAGTATAATTACCCCCCACTCTCTGTGCACATATTCCATGCCTTCTAACATTTGAAAAATAGAGAGGGGACAAAAATATCTGTTGCTTGCCCAAGCCCCTAAATACCACATCCATTTTACCAAAACATACAGTAATTATGCCAGCATAATTACAGAGAAAGAACAGAAAATAGAATGGTACAGTGGGACGTATGTCCATCTTAATCTTTTTTCCAAGAACCAAGAAGAACAGAAGAGGCATAGTGGGACATTTAGACAGCGATCCGAAATAGTGGGCTGAAAAATTCTTATTGTCCGGCAAAATATACTGCTCCCTGCTGATCTTTTTTGTAAGAAACTCTTAAATCATAATGAACTTTTCCCATTTACTGAACTGGCCACATTGTAGAATGCTATATTACTGCAACATTTTACCATAGGATGACTGCTCCTCACTCAGAATTAAGGTGGCCTTAGCAGATCTTTCCCTGATATGCCCACATTAAGGTGGGCAATAGCAGGCTGATCTGACCATGGGCCATAGGGCCCAATGATTGGATCACAATGGACGCGATACGGGCGGTCGGATTGCGGGACCTCATCAACGAACAGATGCGGTCGCGATCTGACGGGATTTTTTTCTCTGTCCGATCGGCATCTGGCTGATTTTCGGACAGACACCGATCGGGCACGCCCACACACGGGGCAATAAGTTGCTGTCTCGGTCTGTCAGCAGCTTTTATCAGCCTGTGTATGGGGGCCTTTATACACAGAATAACATTGAATAAACATTAATTATAATCAGCTTGTCATGAGACACAAGAGTTTCTGCCTGTCTCTTTTATCCACCCAAGAGTTTATTGATAGTAAGTCACAAATCTAATTATAATTGGTCTTTGGGGATAAACTGTATTTTTTTAATGGGTGACATTACCAGTTTTTAATTCACGCATCAATTCTTGTGTAGGTATTTTTAAGTTTTACATAGTTTTAAATAGTTTCTAATGCGCGTAAAATGCTTTTCAGTGTACCAACATTCAAGTCACAAGGGGTGCAAAATCACATCCTTAGTGATGGTTCACTGAGCACACCTACGTGCCTCTCCCAGGCCACCCCCCATGACAACAGAGTTAACAAATTCAGACAGAGAAGAGCACAGGTCTTTGTGCTCTATAGGGTTATTTTAAAAAAGACACTATGCGAATGTAATTAAAATCCCAAGTGTTGTTTTTATAATGGCGTTTTTGCTAATGTTTAGCACTGCTCAAAATGTAAATTTATTCGATGGTAAATATTACATCGCTCATTATGTAAAAGTTAGAGTTAACAGCTGCTCTGGAGTTTAGTTAAATATTTTGTCGCAAAAAAATCGATTTGCGATTGTGAAATTTTATTCCATAAATTCCAAATCTAAAAATTGCAAAAATTGGGTGGTGGCTTGCTGCCTGCTGGCCACTTCACCACTGGAGACTGAGAAGGAGAATTTGACAGCATTTTGAATTGCCCGCCCACACTGTCCCCAGTGGAAGAGATGGGCCAGAAGAAGTAGAGCCGGCAGGGGAATCTGCAAGCAGTCAGTTGGTGCAAGGATTGTGAGCTGTTGTGGGAGAGCCGGATGGGGGGGGGGGGTGAGTGGTGGTGTAAGGAATGAGAAGGTGCGAGCAGTGGGAGTCTAATTATTTTATTAAAATGGGATCTATGGGAGATGGCCTTCCCATAGTTGGGAGCTTTCCAAATAACGGATCCCATACGTGTACTAATCCAGGTTAAAGATAACCAGTGTTGCTACTGTTTATGACCTTGAAATATAGAATCAAACATATTTTAATAACTTACACTCGGCCACTGGTGGCGACCCCTGGTTTGTCCAGTAGTTGGCTGATTTCAGATATTTCATGATCCACAAACTTGGTACCTGAGAAGGGAGAAGCGGGTTTTGTCTTGTTATTAAAATGTAACTCCAAATTCCTATAAGGACATTATAATGAAAATCAATACAGTTTCCCTGTATTAGAAAGGAATAGCTTAGGGTGTGCAGAATAAGGTTACAAAAAGATTTTTCTTTAAATACATTCAAATGTCTTGCTTGTATGAAAAGTGGCATATTATATATTGCGTCATTCTTATAAAATAAATTGTACTCTAACCTATGGTTAATACTTCCTATACAGAGCAGAAGTCACACAAATTTACATTAAATGGGAACTATCGTGAAAATTAACATTTAATATAAACATCATCATAATGAACTAAGAAACTTTCTAAATACAATCAAACATTCTGTACCATTTCTAATCAAGTTTATCGTCACTATCCCATTTTCAGCATCTGTTTCTCTTCATTCTCTCTTCATGTAGGGGTTGGAGTCAGACTTTCATTGACAGTTAAATCCACTATAGCTTTTAGGGGGGCTCCCTTTCCTAGTAGAAATACAGGAGCTCACTCAATTAACTAATTCCAGTACAAACAAAATCTAACACAATAACTGACTTCGGTACAAATCCTGAAAGTAGAGAGACAGGATTTCTGGTGATATTAAAGGAGCCCCCATAAAAGATTTATTAGATTTAACGGTCATTGAAAATCAGACTCCCAACTTCTGCATGAACAATGACTGAAGAGAGACAAGCTGCTAAGAGGGGGATAGTAAAGAAGTTGATCATTTCAGAAATGATTCAGAATGTTTAATTGAGTATATTTAGAACATTTCCTATTTCAGTGAAGCTTATATTTAATTTCATTTTTGTGATAATTTCACTTAGGCTGAAATCCTGGGGAGATGTTCCTACCATATTAAATACCCTTGATGTGACTACACAATGCAACCCTCATTTAGGGGTATATTTATCAAAGGGTGAACAGAAAGTTCACAAGTAGAGAGCTTAATGGATCTATTAAAAGCCTTGGATATTTAAGGTATGGGAAAAATGGGTCATGGAGCAATCAAACAGTGTAAAAATGACTACTCATTCCAGACTGCTGCAGTTATCACTGTTCTTTCCAAGTCATCAGGTTAAATCTAAAAAAACAATTATGTTGTATTGTAAATCTGAGCTGAGATGCTGCCGACAATGTTAAGCACTTCACCACTCCTTTATAGGCACCAGATTTGACTCCTCATCCTTTAAAGATGGGGTTGGCACCTGCCTGGATTTCACCTGGACAGCCTGTTATTCGGAAGGGCTGTCTGGGTGAAAAGTGATTTTCAGGATTTCCAAATTAGGAAATCTGGACAGGACATTGAAAATAATGATATTGCAATCAGCCAATCTATGATTGGCACATCATCGGGCCTGCCCCTGAAGTCACCGCCTCCATCAGTCCCGCATCTGACAGCACCGACCCACCCCACAACATCATCCGCACCACCCCCTGCCCCTTTTCAGAGAAGCGAAAAGGTGGAAACCCTATTTAAAGCAGAAAAAAATCCAGAAGCACACTCTAGAATTGCACAGTGAAATGGGTGATTTATTTAACCCATGAACATCCGTAAAAAAGGGCAAAGTTTCAGGCTCCTTAGGGCCCTTTATCAAACCTAATGAGTTCAACAATAAGAGAATTACATTTAAAGAGTGAGTGGGGGTGGAAAGTGGAATGGGTGGGGATTACAAACTGCTATTTGTTTTTGGGAACTGTTATGGCACTGGCAAATGGAGGGGATGTATGCAGTACAAATGCCATTTGGGTTGGGGAGATGTGCCCAACTTACATACATGGTAGGAAAATATAAGCTTTACATGTCCTTTAAGCACCCAGCACTTTCAACAAGTGAATTCTATTCAGTCGGTGCACTCCACAATAGTGCCAATGTAAATATGGTTATATTCAAAATGAAGTCAGATGCATGTAGCAGAACTAAAGTCGTTGCCATATGTCAATGTGCAGATATAGTGGACGCTTGTAAGTAGTTTGTACTTATTAACGCTTACATTTAATAAACATAATACAAGGCATGAAGGGGAAATCCTAATTTTGGATATTTATGAGCTTGAATTTAATTTCACATACAGGGGCACCAGGGGTGCTTCGCCAATGAGGCGAGTTGAGGCTGTCGCCTCAGGCGGCAGCGCCCCACTAGGTACCAGGGGCAGCAAAAATGCCGCTCCTGGTACTTTAAGAGCGAATTTCCGGATGAGGTGGGGCAGCAGCAGTTATGTGCCCCCTGAGGGGCACATTTACTAAGGGTCGAAGTGAATTTTCGAATTTAAAAGCTTCAAATTTCGAAGTAATTTTTGGGTACTTCGACCATCGAAGAGGCCAAATTTGACTTTGATTTGAATTGGAAAAACTTTGAATATTTGACCATTCGAAAATCCAAGTACTGTCTCGTTAAAAAAACGTAGACTTCGACACTTCGCCACCTGCCGAATTGCTATGTTAGCCTATGGGGACCTCCTAGAACCTATAGCCAACATTTAGAAGTCTAAGTTTTTTTTTTCGAAAATCATTCGATCGATTGATTAAATCGTTCGAATCGAAGGATTTAATCGATCGAACAATTTTACTTCAATCGCATATGGCCATATTCGATCAAAAATAACTTTGACTTCGAATATCGTACTACCGCAATTCGACCCTTAGTAAATGTGCCCCACAGTGTGTGGTGATTTTCTTTTGTACACTAGGATACTGCACTATGTTTTCACTTTTGTGCTTCCTTGTAGCATATACTGCTTATTTTATATTGTGATGGCTAAGCCTGACCTCACCAAATATTGGAGCAAAAGAGGGCAGACAACACAACGAGTTTGAAAACCTGTGCAGAACCTTACCTAGCATGCAGAGGGATATCACTAGAAGCAGCATTTTGGTGCAGTGGTCAATATTAAACCCCAGAGGCAGAGTAATCAGCATAGGTACATGCTACAGCATGCGGCCTGCATGTAAAATTAGCAGCTAATTTAGAAACATGCCTACAGCAGCTAATTTAGAAATAGTGTCTACACTGGTTTCTTGATAGCCATGCTGAGTTACCCTTGTGAGCAGGCATATACAGTTTTGTATGTGAGCAGTAGTTTTGACTAAATTGAAAATATAAAACAAAGATCTCCACAAGATACAAGTAACAAATATCTAGACAATGTATTTTAAAAAAGCATTAAATGTTTCTAAAAGAAATAGTAACATCAAAAAATCATTGAAAAAAAGCATTTTAAAGAAAGGACAATATAATGTACTGTTGCCCTGCACTGGTAAAACTGACGTGTTTGCTTTAAAAATATAATTTTAAATTATATTTAAAAAGCTGCTGTGTATCCATGGGGGCAGCGATTCAAGCACAGGAGACACAGTAGATAACAGACAAGTTCTGAGGAATCCCATTGTATTCTACTACTGTTATCTGCCGTGTATCCTGTGCCTTTTCTCCTTTTTCAGCTTTGAATGGCTACACAGCAGCTGGTTTATATAAACTATTGTTTAAATATACCAGTTTTACCACTGCTATGCAACAAAACATTATATTATCATTCCTTTAAAACAGTTTGATTTTTTGGTGTTACGGTTTCTTTAATTAAGCAACGGGACATACAGCTTATTAAACTGTTACACGAGTGCTCATTCTCCTGTTCTGATCATGAAAAGAGGATGCCGAAAATTAAAAACATTCAGTTAAACAAAAGATTATGCTGTCATTTTGTTTAAAATGTCTCTGCTATTTAAAAAGTCAGCTACTACTTTGAGCAACGATAATTGATATTCTTCTGTCAACTAACATCTCTGTGGATGGTCTTGGGAAAAAAGGTCTTGGGAAAAAATGTTGAGTTTCAAAGTGAGATGGTGGTAGTTTCCCACTGTTTGCGTTTTTACATCTCTAAATTAGCAATGTTTATGGCAGATATTAATTGGGTGTCAGTTGGCATTGATTCAGGAAATGCAGTTCATGCCCAGTACCACTCACAGTTTAGCATTGTTCACATCTGACTAAGTTCCAAGCACCTCCAGGCCCTTCCTTATATTCTTAGTATAAACAATGGCATGTACCGGTACATTGGAAGGATGTGGGAGGGAATGCTGTGTGTTGGCAGTGAAACCACTTTCTTACAGCTTAAGTCTCCTTCCTCATTATTAAGAGTCATGACCATTTTATTATCTTATTGATGGATCTGTTCTAGACTTTTTGTCAAACAAGTCTTCATTTTTTATGTTATGGTTTTTGATGCATTCTATTCTGACTGAAGCTAAAAAAGAAAATATTATCTGGGTCATTTATTTTCCATTCTAATGGTTGCTAGGATAATTAAACCCTAGCAAAGAACTAGCAGGGTCAATTTCTGTTAAAACAGAGTTGCAAAGTTTGTCACTGGAGAACCACACAGTGTTCTACTGCCCTGTTCTCTATAAAGTTCATCAGATATAGCATTGATAGCAGTTCAATGGACATTTGACAGTATATTCAGATTGCCAACCCAGGGGTGCCAGACTTTCTGGCATTACAGGCATCCACCATCAACTCTCCAAAATGTTAAAAAGACCATTCCAACAGTTTTCCATGCCCTGCAAGCACCCCTAGCATCCATGTGTTAACTCTTCAAACCTCTAGCAATTCCAAATACAGCAAAGTAACCCACAGCGTATTCTTTGTTATTTATCTGGCCTCACTTTTATCCCACGCCAATACATTTCCCACACTCTATGACACACTAAACAAGTCTCTCTTACTTCTCTCCTGCATCCTTAATCCCTATCCAAAAGGTAAATATTCCACCCACCAGCCTCAATAAAAATTCCAATCAAGTGAAATAAGATTTTTGTTGCTTTGCTTGTTAAGGGCTGGAGGCAGAGGAGTGGAGGTCAGTTATAGCAGGATGATGGCTTGAAACGTTGAAAGCCACTACTCTATACAATGGTAAAAACCTTTAAAATCCTTTAAAGCATGAGACCATTTGGTCTATCATATAGGGAAAAACCTACTGAAGTCTACTTACAATAATTCACTTCAACTGCAGATACTGTAACCTTGTGATTACAAAAGACCTTTGGCACCGGTTTAATAACAGCTATAAGCATATTTAAATGCAATAAAAACAAGTTCTCTAGACAACCTGTAAATTATTAACAATAAATGTGCACTCAGGCTTTGTTCTAACTTCAGACTAGACATTACCAAGAGTACTGGTTTATTAGCTCAGTATTGTGCAATGTGCTTCTGAAATTCTTTTATTATTATTAATGTGTCCAAGCAGAAGATAGAGCCATGTGTGTCTGATATAAATGACAAACCTGGCCAACACTCCTGGGGCCAAAGCTGCTTTAAGCTCCCCATAGACGCGACGATTCTTCTTGCCGAATGACCGATTTTAGGGAAGCCCAACCAATCCTTCGAAATTATCGTGCGGTTAGTGGGATTCGAACAATCGTACATCTTACGATTTTTCGGCCGACATCTGTCAGGAAATTGATCGGCCAGGTCAAAAAATCTTTGTCGGTCCCTGTGCAATCTATCTATGTTTGCAGGGCCAAGCAGGCAGCTCCCCTTTGTTTTCCTGGCAAATTGGTCTTTTTAGTTGATGGTCAATTCGTACGATCGTTCTGAGAAGATTGTGGTCTCACGATCAGGTTCTGATCTTTTAAAAATCTCAACATCTATGGCCAGCTTAACTGGAGTAATTTCTGCCAGACTTGAAAACACACTAGTTCATTTGTTTAATAAATGATATTACGTTTCTCTATGTTTGACAAAGACTATAATGTTTGAGAGCCCTATTAAAATATATATTAATAACGATAGATCCAGTATCCCCAATTGCCCAATCTATGGATTTCTAGCTGTTGTTTAAATTCATTTTCTATAATCCATATTCCTTTACAACCAGTCAGAAGCAGATAGGAATTGATCTTCCTAAGCTGCAGGTTGATTATTTCTGCTGTAGATGTGCACTGAGAAGAATTAAGACAAAGTAAAGCACCACCAGGTGCAACCAGCACTTGTTTTTGTAAATATTAAAAATTGATGCCTCCTCACTATTATGCTTTCCTTAACTTAAAGTGGACCTGTCATCCAGACATAAAAAGCTGTATAATAAAAGAGATGATGCAAGGCTTGCCTTAATAACAGTGTCCACAAAATGGCTCCTGACTGCTTGCTGTAATTATGAGTTCACAGACTGATGGAAACAAGATTCAAATAATGTATACAGTGTAATTAAAGTTCATTTTGCTTGACTAACATGATAAAATAGGATTTGGAATAATTTTTTTGGGTGACGGGTCCCCTTTAAACTGTAAAAAACACAAAGTTCAGTTCTTAAAATTACATAGTGGTGGATTTTTAATGGTTGGTGAACCACTTCTTTAAAAAAACAGCTCAGGGTAAACGGGAAACAGAAGGCATGACAGTGGTGGGAGAAACATACAAAACCTTCTTCTCTTATGTATAGGAGGATAGCAAGTATTCACATGGGTGGGTTTCTGTGCTACTCAAGCACAACTGTGGCAACATACAGCTAATAAACTGGTCAGTTGGAAGCCTGTTGGAACCAAAGGTGGCTTTACTTACACTGCCAAATGATTGGATCCACTTTTGTATGGCCACATTTACTTTATTCCTGTGCCCCTCTGACACCAGTGGGGTCATCCTTGAAGCACTTTTTGTACCCAACAGGCTGTCTGTTCAATCAGAAGTAAGCAGCTTAGTAGCCAATATCTGGCTGTGTTTTGCCATCTTCACTTGTCTAATAATTAGCCTCCCTAGACAGAGTGCAATGTCAATAAGAATAAATGTAAATAAGCCATTAAACAAAAAAAAAAAGATGAAAAAACAAGGTGGTTATATTAACCTTACAACATATTTCTAGAGATGGGCGAATTTTTTCGACTTGTTTCGCTGCAGAAATAACGGGCATTGACTTGTATGACGCTGCGTGTCAAAACATTTCACCATTCGTCAAGATTTTTTTGACGCCCATAGACTTTAATGGGCGTCGGCGACATTTCACCAGCTGAAAATTTTTGGCGAAACGAACGGGTCATTCGCCCAAGCCTACATATTTATTCTAGCTAGGTACCAGCCAATATTGTCCTATATTTTTCCTTCTAAAGCTACCTATAATGCAAAGAGCAGCACTAGTTTAGCCAACATTGAAAAGTATATCTGTAAAGAGACGTTCTTCTAGGAATTGAATTCTGAAGAAATATATGCTGATACAAGTACATATTGAACAAGTCAGCTCTTGCCAAGATAAATTACACAACTAAAGGTATGCTCTTAACCTTACTGAATTTAATGGGGAACTAAATGTATTTGTGAATGAATATACCCTTTCTGTTGCTCTATTACAGCACTTGTATCTCACTGGTTGCCAAGGGTAGAAGTTGCTACTTAACCACTTGATAGGTATTGGACCGATAGGTTTAAGTAAGAAACTTGATGCTCAAATTGAACAGATCCAATTTCCCATGCAAGACTCAATGAAATCAGATCAAATTCTGTTGTCAGACATCAGCTTTCATCGTTCACATCACATGGCTATTTCAAAATTACAGTTACACAAAAACAATAAATAGCACAAAGGTCCTGAGCATGAAGTACCTTGTATATTTTGAAAAGTGTATTCAAAGCTCAGAGCATTAAAACTCTGAATACAAAGGCTGGATTTCACTGGTCGTACAGTGCAATCTCATCAGAATTTAGATGATAATTTGAGCCATTTCAACATGGAAAATATGCCTAATATTAAAGCCCTGTATCCACACATTGCAGCCTGAAGAACTCAGCTTACAGATGAATATTTTTGGATGGCTGCTTGGTCAAGCAGAAAGGTCACACCCATTGATAACTGGACAAAAACACAGAAGTCTTTTTATCCCTATTGCTAGTATTGGAAAGAACAGTAACACGAGTGAAAAGGATGCAAGCTGCTTGCACGTCTGAAATTTCCATGTTAACTACCCATACTTAGGCATGCAAGAATACATGAGAAGATACACAAATTGTTCTCAGCATTACCAGTGCCGATATGCAAATTTCCTTTAGGATACTGATACTGGAAAGGCTGTATTTTGTTAGGATGAGATCAAAAGTGTATAGATTGAAATATTAGCCCTACAAAAACAAATTATCTTACAAATATTTCCCTTTATTAATGTTAGATCTGATGGAAAAGTGTATTTTGTTTTAGGATGTTCCTGCTGAATATCTGCAGTTCAAAATATGATTTCATATAGATTGCTTACATCATATCTTCAGGAGAAACAGCAAAAGAGTAAGAGATTCAAAATACTGATTTGATTATATAAAGATAAAAAAGCAAGGTAACCTTCTCAGAAGCCTTCCTAACACTGGCCAAATGTAAGAAACAAGAGCCAGGCTGAATAAAAACAAAGAACCAGGATAATAATAAATAATGATGATGATAATAATCACTATACTTACTATTCCAGTTCTGATGCGGGAAGACAAAACGACATGAATTTTTCTGCTTTATCCAGTTAAAGGACATGTTAGACATGGTTGTATTCTCTGGGCATGTTTCATTTGACAGAACAGTAAAAGTGTTGCCATTTTCATTTGATCTTTCCATTACATGCCACGAATAGTTCTGAACACCATATTTTAAAATGAAGGTCCTTAAAGCAGGGAACCAGTGCACACAGAAAATGTAATTTCCAGGAAGACTCTGAAGGGTTAAATTGGTGGAAGGTAGATAACCGGATTTTACAATGAGACCATCCAGTCGGTTCTCAATAATCACTGTGTCATCGCCAAATCCCCCGTGATATTGTAGGAATCCCCCTCCAGCAAACTGCATCCTTATCCCACATAATGAAGATCCATATGTGCCAAGTAAAAGGCCTGCATGAAAAGAGATTTGTAATTAAACAGAGCAAGCTCTAAGTTTAAATGTAAAATATAATAAATACACTATTTACAAGTAACCCCTCAATTAACTTTCCTATGCAAATCTAAAAAATATGTGAGAGCTGCCATATTTCTTTTAAGGCATCCTTCTTAGACATACAGTAAATTATTCATGCTGCTAATTCAATAAAAGCATAATTGGCCACTCAGACAATGCAATCTATGGTCAGAAAGAACCAAATGTACCAATTGCAGTCTATCTACAGCCATCAAAATCTAGGTCCAAATGAGATGATTGTCCATAACATAGGACTAAGTGTGCCTCCTCTCAGAGTTTATACTGTACAGTATATGTTCCCTAGCTTGCTGGGAGACGGCTAATTACAGTGGAACTAGCAGCACTTTGTTGTGAACCATCTCATTTCTTACATTGTTATTTAGCCCTGGGTAAACTCAGTAGGAATAACTATGTCGATCTGTGCCAAATGCTGAGTAGCTCTAGTACAGTGTATTACGGTAGGGTCTTAGAAGGCTCTGTGCTGGCCATATTTATCACAAACTATAACTGACTGACTAATTGCATTGTCCAAAGAGCCTCTCAATGCTCTTTAAGAGCATGCACAAGCTGGCATTCAATTTACAATAGTAAATGTATATGCTTGTAATTGCAATAAGAAGTAGAATTATGGGTGGGATTTATGAAAATCAAAAATGATTAGTCTATTTTTGCATTGCATCACTTATCACAATAAATGATCACAAATGGACACCTCTATGGACAACTCAGGAGGCCAAAAACTGTTTGGAGAAATGTATTCTTCCCAGTGATACTAGAAATCATGTTTATGAGACTGCAAATTTTTCCCCATTATGTTTCCCCCTATAATTTTAGGGGCAGATTTATCAAGGGTCAAAGTGAATTCGAGGGGATTTTTGAAGTAAAAAAATTCGAAGTAATTTTTTGGATACTTCGACCATCAAATAGGATACTACGACTTCGTTCGACTATTCGATAATCGAAGTACTGTCTCTTTAAAAAAACTTCGACTTCAATACTTCGCCAACTTAAACCTGCCGAATTGCTGTTTAGCCTATGGGGGACCTCCTGTGTGTTTTGCTAAGTTTTTTTAAGTCAACGGATTTTTTTGGAAAACCGTACGAATCGTTCGTTTTGAAGTACAATCGTACTATGACCGGAATACGATCGTACGATGTATAAAATCCTCCGACTTCGAATGTCGGAGGATTCAATTCGATGGTCGAATTTCAAAGTTTTTTCTACTTTGAAATTCGACCCTTGATTATAGTAAGCTGAAAAGAAGTGAAGCATTCAATATAGTAATTTACACCACCAACTGTACAAGAATTACAGTAAGTACTCTCTATCAATGCACTGGATATTGCACATGTAGTAAAGTAAATTTGGTTTAGTTGTACTGTGATTATCACAGCTCATATTTGTGCTCCTCTGGGAAACAGAATGCTAAGGGCAAATAAGAGCAGTAATGACCTTTCACAAAAACATTAAAGCATTGTATAATGACATTGCAAATACATATTCCGTGCAGAGCTTTAAGAAAAATCACCCAGGCTCTCAAGAAATTTGACAAATTTTGAAACCGGTCCTTAAAATGCCAGACTGAAATAATGAGTCACAATATGCAAAATGTTGCTTTCAAAATGCAAACCCATGTCTGGTGGTATTTAACAAAGAGCAGAAATTATTCAGTGTAACACTATAATAATTTTTCAAAACAGTCATCCCTGAGAAAATGTCAGTAATGATTTATAAGTTCCCAACGTATAAAAGCGTGAAAAAAGAAATGAAAATAGTTTTGCTATGGCTGTGTAATTCTGTTATTCTCTGAAGCTGGCTGCGCTTATTCTTCTTAAAGAAGAATGTAGGGTAATTAAATTACTAATAATTAGCGATTATCTAGAACACTGGTATGGGGCAGGGATCTGCTTACTGATTGCCCCCCCCCCTTTCTTTAGCTATTTATTATTAGTTTTAATGTTCACCTTGTATTTAAAAGGTGAAGAGAAACAAGTGACTAGAGGATTGGAAACACTTACCATGAATGATCTCAGGATTGGAGGTTTCATAGTGGTCATAGCTTATATCGTTTAGGGAACCAACAGCAACAAAAAAACAAGGGAATAGATGCATTAAAAAAAGAAATGGGGCACTTGCAATTTGATGAAAGCCAACATTGAGGGGCTGTAGGGGGGCGTAAATGGGGTTGAGGGAGCAAAAATAATTTTCCTGCTCACGTAATGAAATTTGACTCTCTGGCAAAGGTATAGTTGTGAGTAATGACCCACAAACTCCACACACTTTAGTTTACAAGCATTTCCCTATCCCACTGATTGGTACTGATCAGTGTCGGACTGGGACACCATGGGCCCACCAAAAAACCTTAGACCAGGGGCCCACTCTCAGTACTACTATTTTTCCTTTCCTCACTCAACCTCTATTCTCTTTACAGACTATGATCTATTATTCCATCTATTTAGTCTCTTTGTTCTCAATGAAATAGGGAATGGCCATGAAATAGGCCAAATGTTTAACAGCATGAGGGGCGACTGACACCTGGGCCCCACCGGGACTTTTCCTGGTATCCCAGTGGGCCAGGCCGTACTGGTACTGATTGATGGGTAATGTACCCCCGTCCTTTTCACTGGGCACAGCAAAGAGTCTCTGGATTCAAGGAACCTTAACCAACAAAACGCACAAACATCCACTGAATTGAATCCAAAATTGAATTAGCATATATTTACATTTGAGAGATATTTTAAAATTGCATCAATAGTAAAGAAATTTAGTTGCCCAAAGTTATAGGCTAATGGTAGATGGGTATTCTGAGTGTTGTGTATAAGTCAGCAGAGAAAAGCTGATCCGCTGCCTTCTGCTTCTTCAATGTGTATGTGCTGACAGGTATAGGGCCAGCCAATCAGCACATACAGCAGAATTTAGCATGAAAACACTAAAGTATGCATATTAACACAAAAATCCACTTTGTGTGTGTGTGTGTTAACAACCGTGCCTGCTAGTGCACCCGTTTGTAGGAAGTTGAAGCTAGAGGATTGGCTTCTCTCTGATGTTGTATAAACTTCAGTGCTGTACTTTCATTGCCCCAAACCCCGGAATTTAGTTTGGAGACAAACATAAGCAGACATATAGGTTAGGGGATACATACAATACAAAAACAGATTTTCTTTCAGACATATGATATGTATTATGGATTTTTCCTAGTCTTATGTGGTGCAATATTTTTGAAAATATTTTTTTAGAAAAGCAGCTCATGCATTGGAAATCCCACACTATGCTGTTTAATAAGCAGCCAGGGCATTACTCGCTCCGCTGGCTTCACCACTACAGAGAAATCAAAGTGCAGTGTGAAGTCATGTCTCCAGAACACCTCAAACAAATATTTACAGCATAACTTGTGTAAAGGTCTGGAGCCTTTATAGGCTTATGGAACTCCACATTGCCTTGTGCCTTCTAAATAACAACGGGGAGAGTAAATAACGAGAATACACCGCCATTTTGGAATATACAGCAATTAGCCATAAATACTGTATACACTAGAATGAGCATCCATATCTAAGTTAATGTCACCGATTAAGCCTACAGGGTAGACTAAATTAACAATGTTATATGTGTGGCTGCTTGTGCAGTTGGTAACCATGACGTTGCAGCAACAAATTGTCAGTAAAACTATTGATTTTTCAAAAAAATTATTCCATTTCAAGTTCCGTTCTCCACCTTTGATTACAAACACAGTCCTTCTCCTTCTGTCAGGGACAGCAGCCACTGTAAATGCATGTAAACTAAGAATCCACTTTCTTTTGCAGAACTACAGGCATCCACATTCTTTGCCACCAGTCCTTGTTGTAGTATTTTTATACACTCACATATTAGATTTATTTTGCTGTTAAAAGATATTAAATATTAAACAAACCCAATAGGCTGGATTAATTAGATCTTAGTTTGGATCAAGTACAAGGTAATGTTTTATTATTACAGAGAAAAATGAAATCATTTTTAAATATTTGGATTATTTTGATAAAATGGGGTCTATGGAAGACGACCTTTCAGTAATTTGTAGCTTTTTGGTCAACGGCTTTCCGGGTAATGGATCCCATACCTGGTAAATATCTAACCAAGTTACAAATGAAGCAAACAGTATGTGTTTGCACAAATGTTTGCACAAACTTGGATACCAACAATTTAACATTTAACATAATTAAATATTTAGGAAAGCTACATTAAACACTGCACGAAGAACAGACACACACACACACACACACACACACACACACAAATAAACTAATGATAGACCTATTACAAAATATCCATTGTAGGTTATGTTGCATTTAAACAGATGAGAAGCATTCTAAAAGGGTATTTGGTTACATGGGAATTGGAACATGTATATGACCTGACCTTTAACAAACCACCTCCCTGAACTATCACCATTGTAAACAGTATCACCCAAAAATATAATTATAACAAAGAATTTGTTTATAGAGAGAAAATAAATGAAAGGACCTGGAAATTTGATAAAAACTTGGTGTCATGCTTTTTTGAAAATGAACCCCATTTATAGTGTAACTACTCCTGGGACCACATACTGTAAATGTTTTTTGTACAGTGCCGCAGGATAGGTTGTCTTGTTATAAATAACTTGGCAACAAAAATAATAAAGGTTACAGATTTATAAAAAAAAAAAATATGAGCAAAATCAAGGAATATCCACAAAATTAAACATACAATCCTTTATGTCGTGCTGATTTCCCATGAAATTGGCTCCATTTCTGATTACTACCCAGCCTCACAGTCTGGGGGGATTGCTGGTCCCAGGTACAAGCGCAGGTATAAAAGAGGACAAATTTAACAGTAGCACAGGCTACAGGCAGGGGGGGCTGTGAGACTTACCTTGAAGCAGAGCCAACAGCAGGATCGGGGACATCTCAGCGCCTTGGGAATCAGCAGTGTTGTGACTGTAATGAATAAAGAGCTTTGTTATGTTTGTGTAGGAGGGGCAAGAGGTTTCACACACACGCATACACACAGCCACTGAGAAAGAGGGGGCATGTTAGAGTCATTCCATGACAAAGAACAATTCACTTCCAGCTTCTAAAACAGTAGACAAGTGCAAAAAAGAAAATGCAGCGGATTATAACTGTAAATACACAGACTGGTGATTTATGGTATTTCTGTGTCTACTCTCACAAAAGACATGGATACAAGTGGACATAATCCATTCTACATAATCTGCTATTTAAAACTCACCCTGTGCTTTCCCAGCTATTCTAAAGATATTGCACAGTACAGATTTGATATTATTTACAGGTCTAATCAGGTGCTGTAACCTTTGCTTATGTATGTACAGTAGCTTTAAGACAGGTCATTGTGTTTATACGTGCAGAAAGCCTAGAATGCTCTGTTACCATATCAACTTACTTGCAGATCTCTTAAACATGATATTCATATAACATCTATAGAGTCTCATTTTTGTCTCTAGAGGGCTTTTTTTTTTTTACTATTCACAAGCAAATGTTCCTGTTTGCATAAGGATTTTTAAAGGGGTAGTAGTGAAAAAAATAGAGCAAGCTTAAAGGAGCAACTCAGATGATTTCTACATAGACGTTATTTAAAGGAAATATGCATCACATCTATAGCAATTGCCTCTATAAACAATGTACAGGTTGTTCTGAACCAGAAGCCTATTGATTTGTATATTTGCCTTTATTTCTAAGCAAAGTAGCCAAAAAGGGCAAGTTCACCTTTATATTAAATGTTAATAAAGGTATGTGATCCATTATCCGGAAACCTGTTATCCAGAAAGAATTATAGAAAGGCCACCTCTCCATTTTAATCAAACCAAATTTTTAAAAATTATTTCTCTTTCTCAATAATAATAATCATAATAATAATAATAATAATAACAGCATCTTGTACTAGATCCCAAATAAAATATTATTAATCCTTTTTGGTGGCAAAACAATTATTTTTGGTTTTATTAATGTTTCAATTATTTGTATAGTGGCCTTAAGGTATGCAGATCCAAATTACAGACAGACCCCTTATACAGAAAACCCAAAGTCTCAAGCATTCTGGATAACAAGTCCCATACCTGTATGTTGTAGATGGAGCAATATGAACTATGCAGGCATGAGAGTGCATTTTACTTCATAGGACTCGACTCTTTATTCATTGGTAACTCATTACAAACAATTTTTACTGATTTTCACCAAATTCTCACTAGTGCAGTGTAGATAGAGGAAGATTGCTGCATTCTGATTTCACACTTTGAGCAGGTTAAAAAAGATGCAGCAGTAAGAACTATGCAACTTGCTATGTAGTGAGTTGGGACTTGTGCTTCGTTTAACAGAGAAAGTCGGGGAGTTGCTGCTGAACTCACTAACTGCTTATCAGCACTATATAAAATAATCATCACTGGCTTTCAGGTCAGCTTGATATTTGGGAAAGTATGAAGGGAAAGGGCAATGTGCCCTGCATAGTAAATAGGAATGGAGAATAATTTGCAATGTAGTTTCGACAATAAAAGCTAGTATTATTTCTAAACTGGAACTTGGAGACTGATTTGCAAACATCCGCCCTTGGCATGTCTCTGTCGATATGGCCTCTGTGCACTTCTGTCGGGTTTATTCTGCTGCATTTTCAGCTTAGTTAATGCCTTTGTCTCCCTGTGTATATAGTGCTTTCACTCTTTCCCTTTCAGTGCTGTGAAGCTTATACCATGTGCAAGGCCGCTTTTCGTTCCAGCCGCAGTCTATTAAGGCATCCATTCAGGAACACAAGACAATGGGTTGTTGCATTCTCTATTTTGAGCTAAATGCTGACAGGAACAAACCTTAAAAAAAAAAGCAGGCTCTGTGTAATCTAGTGGGGGCAGTGCAAGGGTCAAATCTAACAATATTCATACCTCAATGATATATAAATGATGCACTGGGGATGTTTTTTTGATGAACCACATACTTCCCAACATTTCAAAAACGTAAAAAGGGACAAAAACCCATCAGCTGCTTGTAATGCCGAAAAAATGTTTGACCATGTCCATTTTATGACCACACCACCTAATTAGTATCTTCAATTTACAAAATTTGTCAGGTAATGAAAGTTTTAACACATTTCACATTTTAGGGCTATGTTTTATGTGTTATAACAGTTTTGCTAATGAAGGTAAAATTGCCCTTTAAGCTGTGTCACATTTTCCCCAAGAGACCTGCTTATATTAAATTGTTAATTGGTTCTCTGCTTATCTTAAATTGTTTCAAATGTCTCAAAGTGCAGTTGTTTACTGTTCTTGGCTCTCTGCCAAAAAGCTTCTTATTTTAATCTGACATAGGAGCAAAATACCAAAAATAACAAGTGCTTAAAATCTTGCCAAATGCAGCACACCTTATTTTAATACATTTATAACTACTTTGCAATTTAGTGATACAATGCTTTAAGTCATATGCTAGAGACTGTGCATATTTCTTGGGCAGGCAAGAAACAAATAAGCTTGTTAGTAGAAGTTGCTGCCAGGGAAGAGGGTAATCACGGCAAATGTTTCTGTTTGGAGATGTCAATAAATAAGATAACTTGATTACCTCTTCAGATTTCTGCACAGTACAATTACAAATTTTCCTCATGCAGGTTTTCCATTTTTATAACATGCCCCCCCGATTTAGATTTTAAATTTAGATTTTTTTTTTCAGCAAATGGAAAAACAAGGCAGTTTAGAAAGTATTGCAACTGTTGATAATATTTAAGGAATGGATTATAGCAGAAAGAAGTATATCCCTGCATATATAAGAGCACTTGTAGTAATATAATGCTAACTGAGTATTTTAAAGGCAATGTTGGCTACAAAGCCATATAGACTGTTTCTTCCTGGAAAGGAAATGGTTACACAGATCTACCATAATACAATACTAAGGAAACAGAGACAAAATTCTACCTACTTTCATTATGCTGATGTAGGTTATGAAAAACATACCCTATGAATGGAAAATGAAGAATGGAGAAGAAAAGGTTTTTTAGCTGATCTGTTTGAAAGTATCGTCTTGTAGAAACATGTGTTGGCACTTTGCCAGTGTGTGTTGTCTGTGCTGAGCTCTCATTTTACATGCACATTGCTGAGCCTGCTGTGTGTCTGTGTTAAACATTTCATACCTGTGCTAAGCCCATCTATTTGGAAGCCGTCCTTTTAGCATAGTTAGGATTATTACCTCTGCACTGGGAATGTGTTTCAGTCGAATGGATCCTGTCTTCACAGGAAGTTCTTTTGTATTCCCTGCCAGTGTAGGTGTGTCAGGCAGGTAAAGAAAGGCAATCAGTAATGCAAACACCTGCCTGGGTTGAACGGCAAAGTCGTCTGGTACAAAGATAACCAGATTTTCTTGTTCCCGAGTATGATCAGACAGTAACATGCATTCTGACATATGTTCATTTTCATAAAAAAGCATCCTACTAGGCAAGAGACACACAAAAAACACTCTCCATACTCTCACTTATAAACTGGTATGAAATGTAATTTTAGACTATTGAGTTGGAATTCTTAAAAATGTTTTTGGATATCTTAGCCAAGGAGGCACGGATAATTAACATGTCATTTTCGGAAGAGGAAATGGTATTTTCAACAAGTCAGGTTTCTGTTTCCAGAAATAAAACTGATGTTACCCTCAGACTGAGCTATTTACAGATGTAAATCACGTCTGGGGCAGACTTGCAGCTTCTGACAAGCAGAAAAAAACCCATGATCAGTTTATTACAACATTGTAATCAATACAATAATCAAGGGTTGGCTAAAATGATACATCGTTAGATTTTCATTTCAAACTGGGAAGGGAGCAATGTTTCCTCTAAGAGCCATGCCCAAACACATAGGGGCAAATTCACTATGCGCCGAAGCGCCTAACACTAGCGTCAATTCGCTAGCGTTGGGCATTTTCGTTACTTAGCAAATTCACTAACGAACGCTGGCGTAAATTCGCACCCTAACGCCTGGCGATTTTGCGCAACGGACGTAAATACGCAAATTCACTAACACACGCATTGTTCTGAACGCTACCTTTTACGCTAGACTTCCTTCGCCACCTCAGACCAGGCGAAGCACAATAGAGTAGATAGGGATTGCTTCAAAAAAAGTTCACATTTTTTCTAAGTCCCAAAAAACGCTGGCGTATTTTCTATATTATGGGTGATAGGCTGAAAAAGATCGAAATTTTTTTTGGGGCTCCCCTCCTTCCCCCCTACATTTCCTAACTCATGGCATCTTAACTATACAGTGGGCACATGTGTAGGGCAAAATAACAATTTTATTTGATGTTTTGAAGGTTTCCCAGGCATTTGTAGTGACTCTACGTATTTCTCCATTGAAATTTGAATTTGGCGCCGTATGCAAATTAAGCATCGCTAGCGTAACTTCGCTTCTCGAATCAACTTCGCAGTCTTACGCTACCCCTGAGCGCAACTTCGGATTTTAATGAATTTTCGAAGCGCTGACGAAACTACGCCTGGCGAAGTGGGGCGAAGTGCGGCGAAGTTATGCCTGGCGCAACTACGAACATTAGTGAATGTCCCACATACTGCATTTTGAGGCCAGTGCACTGGGGTACATTTTTAAGCATTTGGCAGTTAGATACAAGACTAGCAAGAAAGCATAACATTTGCTTATTGCAGACACAACAACAAAAGTCAGCCTATGAGTCTATAAGTCAAAGTGACATGTTATTGCCTGCAGACAGCACCCTTAAAATAAGTCTTGATATCCCTTTAATAGGGGAAAAGATTAAAAAAAAAAATATATATAAAGGTTGGTATTTTTCGAGAAAATCTGTCAACTCTATTTAACACATTTTTACAGAGAATATAAATCATTAAATCAGTCCTTGCCCCAGTGAAGCCTACAATCTCTGTCACACACACACTAATCAGGCGTCAATCACCTGGAGCTATAAAAATAATAATATATAGAAAGATAAGAAAGGCAGATACAAACACAGTAAACATTTTCCCATATTATCCTGTGAGTTTTGCTACCCTTGCTAGCAACACTATACCACATTCCTCACTTGCCTATTACTCCCCTGCCCAATAATGTCCAGCTGTCAAACATTTACTAAGGAATACGGACATACAGGCTTCTGAGTTGCTGTTACCAACGTGGCATCATATAAATAATGTAACGAATGCAATAAATATTATTTTGTAGACTGCGACTCCCAAAATACCAGTGTTGTAGTTCAGCAGCATTGGGAGAACAGCAGAATTACATGAGTCTGATAACATTAGTATGTTAAAATAAACAGTTCTTTCACTTTTTGGACAAGTGGACAAAAAGGTCAGTGGTTTCCAGGGATTCTGGTTCCTAAAATGTAATAATGGAAACACCCAGCGCTAATTTTTACGGTCTCATAGCTCAAACAGGTTTGGGAACAACAAAAATATTCAATCATAACATATATTTGCTTAATTATCTTTTTTGCACCATACTTAATTAAAATGATAAGCAGACATTTCAGTTGCATCTTAAAAAATCAGTTTAGTGGGATTTACCATTTACAAATAAGAAATGACTTCTGGTTCCATATAATAAATCAGTTTATAAATATACACTTGTCATCAAACTGTCAGATGGCATCTGTAGCCTTGTAGGATCATTATCAGAACTAGAAAAAAGAAAGCAACTATCCTGCCATGCATTACAGCTGTCACTGCTTGCCACTGCAAAGAATGGAAAGCACTCTACCCCTGGAAGGCTATTCTTGTGGTGACATCTGGGTAACACTGGTGAAAGCTCTATTTGGCATTCCTGAATGGTATCCGCCTGTCACTGCCAGTGCCAGTAGAATTGTCCCTTCGGGCTTTAGGGATCTTAGAAAGAAATACAGCAGATTATAGAAAAAATATAAATAATAAAAAATAAAATGACAATTAAAAAAAATTCTCATACTTGTTACACCAGAATTTTGTAGCAGACTGCCTAACACTATATATAAAGCCTTTTCCAGCGTTCAGATTGCAAATGTGTATATACTTAAGTACTGTGAGGGTAGCAAAATTAATTTGGGGCACAAGCAGCTACAAGACCTTTCCAAATTAATCTTTGCCTGTACTCCACCAGGGGCTCTAGGTTTCACTTCAAATATTATACATTTCTAATGAATAATTGAAATATGCTTTATAAAACTATATAGTTATAAAAACAAAGTTTGGAGTTTAAGACACCGAAGCTTGCTTTTATACAGCAGGCCAGGCAGACTCTGTACCTGTTACAGTATATATACTTGTGCATTCAGTGTGTTTGACCTTTCTCATAATGCAAGGTGCTCATGATCTGAGGCCCTGTAACTTTGATGGTGTGAACATTACCACTGCAGCAGAAGACGATTAAGCAAATGCAGCAAAATTGTCTGTCAATCTTGGAGTTCCCTTTCTTACACCATCAAAGCATGCATGCTGTATTTATGAAATATCCTACCACTGTCTGGTGTATTTCTATCTTCCTTTTTATACTGTCTCTTACTCTTGTGTTTACTCAGTTCACCTCTTTTACATGAAAAGTGTTTTGCTTTATACTAGTGATTGTACAGTAAATATACAAGGCAGGAGAGAATTTTCTCAAGTTCTCATTATAATAGCAGCACATTGTGTTGCAGGTATGTACATTTGTCTAATAAGAAGATGTCTATCAATTTTCTAATCTCCAGTCATGGTACCAGCTAGCCTCTTTATTTCACATACCAATGTTTGCCCTACACTCAGATTATACTGTAAATATCTGTCCCCTTTATTTGCTCCATATACTGTATTTACAAGAACTGTGTGATGCTGTGAACCCTACCTTACTATGAGCTTGCCTTTTTGCACAACCCCATTACCAACCATGGCCACATTAATTCTGCACCATGCTCTGCTCTCCCTTCCTCTGGTCCCTGCCCTCTCATTCCTCTTCTAGAAATGTGAACATTCATCTCCCTGAGCTTTCCTTTTTCCCATATACAGATGGCTTAAAGTGGATCTGTCACCTACACATAAAAAACTGCATAATGAAAGTCCTTTCCAAATTAAATATGGAACCCCAAAAAATGTTTTCATTAAAACATCCATACCTGTTTTAAAGGTGTTTAAACTGTCAATCAAATATTACCTGCCCCGCCTCTATGCCCGTGGCATAGAGGAGGGGCAGGCAATTACTTTCACTTTCCATTCAGCACTTCCTAGATGTCACTGCCCTCCTCACATTCCCCCTTCCCTCCTCAGGCTCTATAATTTTGTACGGCACTGCACATGGACATTAGGTCCCTCATTCTGGTCCATACACAAGATTTTGGGGTGACACACAATTTCCCTTAATAACCGTGTCTACAAAATGGCTCCTGCCTGCTTGCTGTGATTGTATAATTCCAAGACAGAAGGAAACAAAATTTAAATAACAAATACAGTGTAAGTAAAGTTTATTTTGCTCAACTAACATGATAGAAAAGAATTTGAAATTATTTCTTTAGGGTGACAGGTCCCCTTTAATTTCTTCACAGCACATTTACTTTTTCTATTTCACATACTGCTTATTTCCCCATTCATCTTCCAGTGATCCAAAACCCCAGGCAACTTATATTTTCCAAGTTACCCCTCACACACAGTAGTGAGATTTAGCCTGTTGTGGGGGAATCTGAACAAAGCTGACTGAAATGGTCCCTAATGTAGTCAATACAGTCAATACATCAAGCAAAACAATGCATGGATAGTTAACTCTTGATGTTTATTTAATGTCACATCCTGTTATAGCAATGTTTTAATAGTATAAGTAATCCAATACTGTTTTAAATTATTTTCCTGTGCCATTACAGTCTTTCTTCTGTCCCCACCCTCTAAATACCTTCCAACCCTCTCACCCACCAGTTCTATTTATGCTATACGAAACCACATTCAATCATAACATTTCCATATCCCCCTTCTCTCCTTCATCCCCCTCCACTCACTTACCTGTCCTTTATTGATTAACTTTCATCCCTTTACTTCTTTTGGACATTACCCTTCCTTCTCTGTGTCTTCTCCCCATCTCCATCCTCCCTTCCCTTAGGGTGTATTGACTATTCCTCCCCACTCCTCCCCTTGGCATTAAGGGGGGTGAGAATGGCCTCACTGTCAGTTCTCACACCCGCCTTTTCAATCCTAGCATTGTCAGTTGAATGAGGACGCTACACGTGCTATACCACAGACTGACGATGAGTCACATTAGAGCAGGGAATCGCAAACAGTAATAGAGTATTTGTTTCCCATTCAGGGGTTGCCCTTGTCTCAGCAGCTGACAAATATACTATAAATATATCATCCTGCGTGCAAGTGCTTTACTAGATGTAGACATTTTATTTACCTAAGTCTGTAAATTGAGGTACATTAAGTGCTAGTCAGTGTCTGGTGTGGCTGGTCCCATTTATTTCTAATTCTGCTGTCATATGGCAAATTGTTTCAAGCCCATTCAGCCAAAAAAAATATTTTTTTCAAAATGGAAATAATTTAAAATTAATAAAATTACTTTTTCCAATATTTTTTTTATTTCAAATCAAAAATGTGCACACTAGGAAGAAAACCTGTTCCTAATCGGTATAGGGGTTCCCAGAGAATGATTTAAGCCAGTAGTGGC
Source organism: Xenopus laevis (assembly GCF_017654675.1). NCBI lineage: Eukaryota > Metazoa > Chordata > Amphibia > Anura > Pipidae > Xenopus > Xenopus laevis. The sequence goes on along the minus strand of NC_054378.1, from coordinate 55,115,574 downwards.
CATATTTTATTAATGCAGGGTCTACTTTTAGTGATGTTTTCCCATTATGATCTACATCCATAAAATGTTGTTGGCATTCTGTTCCATGGAAGATATTAGATATTGATTGATGAGAAAATGCATGTTGCTATATTTAATAAACAACTATTTCTTAAGTAACCTTAATGTAATAACTGAATGGGAATAATGACTTGAGATCTACTGATCACCAGCTAAAGGTCTACTGGTAGATCCCCATCTACCTTTTGGACACCCCTCATTTAAGCAAGAGGGATCTATTCTTTCAACCTAACCATTGATCTTTAAGGTGAGCCCATCCTCCAGTTCATAAGAGAGCACAGACTTTTTACCCAACTGACAGACATGGCTTGATCCCTAGTTACCATGGCAATTGAGCTTTGAAAGTGCTGCTGCTTTTCTACACAACTACACCACTAATTTTTAGAAATGACCTTTTGGCAAAAATGTTTACACATCTTTATAAACAGCCCACATGTGTCATTGCCACTTTATCTTATATCACAACCCCCCAGCCTGATAACTTGTTGACACAAAAAAGTGTTGCTTGTCTCTATTTTCATTCAAGTTAAAAACAGGCCTGGACTGGCAATCTAAAGATTCTGGCAAATGTCAGAGGGGCTGCTGTAAGTTACCATAGACACCCACTATTTATTGTGCTGGTGGGGGTTGTTTGGCCCTCCTTGTACTTGAAATGCCAAGGCCAATTTTGAATTCCAGTTCGCTACCAGAGAGTCCATACTGTGTGCCATAAGCGTTTGAATAGATGGTGGTAGAATAAAATATATTCCCTCAGGGCTGACCTAAAATAGGTCAACCCCATCTTTTCAGTAAGAGCATGTTTTCTCCATTGATATTTCTCGCCTGCCTTAAACTGGAGGCAATAAACATTTTACACACCTGTTTAAATAGGCCCCAGTGGTCTTTTGTTCTCTCATATCACAACCCTGATGATTTGTTGACACAAGAAAAGTAGAGGAAATGAGAAAACAAATAAGAACATTTAATAGTAGAATCCAATTACCCAGAAAAGAGTATACATAGCTAGCAGCCATGTGTATTCATTTTCAATTTGCAGATAGGAGAGTGGGCAATTGGTGACTGTATTTTAAAGGAAAACAATACCCTGGAACAATGTAGGTCTCTATAAAATTAACTATTTTCATAATAATATACTTTTTTAGCAGTATGTACCATTGGATAATCCAAAATAGAAAATTGCCATTTTAAAAAATAAGGGCTGTCCCCTGGGATCCTACAATTCATGTTGCATGCAAACAAACCATACATGTTAGGTCACATGAGCCAATTAACAGACAGAGTTCTGTCTTTTGCTTCCACACTTCCTTTTACAGTTAGGGGCACATTTACTAAGGGTCTAATATCGAGGGTTAATTAACCCTCAATATTTGACCCTCAAAGTAAAATCCTTCGAATATCAAAGTCGAAGGATTTACTGCAAATACTTCCATCGAACAATCTAAGGAAAAATCGATTAAATCCTTTGAATCAAACGATTCGAAGGATTTTAATCCATCGATCGAAGGATTTTCCTTCGATCAAAAAAAGCTTAGAAACCTTATGGGGAAGGTCCCCATAGGCTAACATTGATGCTCGGTAGGTTTAAAGTGGCGAAGTAGGTAGTCAAAGTTTTTTTTAAAGAGACAGTACTTCGATTCTATTGAATGGTCGAATAGTCGAACGATTTTTAGTTTGAATCAAAGTCGTAGTCGAAGTAGCCTATTCGATGGTCGAAGTACTGGCAATCTATAGATTCTGGCAAATGTCAGAGGGGCTGCTGTAAGTTACCATAGACACCCACAATTTATTGTGCTGGTGGGGGTTGTTTGGCCCTCCTTGTACTTGAAATGCCAAGGCCAATTTCACTATGGAATGGTCGAATAGTCGAACGATTTTAGTTCGAATCGAAGTCGTAGTCGAAGTAGCCTATTCGATGGTCGAAGTACCCAAAAAATCCTTCACTCAAGCTTAGTAAATGTGCTCCTCAGAGTTGTAGTATTTCTGCTCAGGTGATCTCTGAGGCAGCACACAGACCATCATGAAATGGTAGTTCAAGGCAATATTTACTTAAATATATATTTCAGTTAGGTAAAATTCTTTAATATGCCATTTAATATGTAAACAATCCATTGCTTATGTATTCATTTTGGGGTATTGTTTTCCTTTAACATAATTGAAGATACAATTATATGTACTGGGGGAACTAAAGCTTATAGCTCCTAAATGGTACAAAATAGTACCAATAATATTAGAGAGTTGCTTGCCCTAATGACTTGTAATGGCTTACCTAATCCTGTTAGAAGCCTTGAAATGGATGCACCTTTTTATCATTTACATTTTAAATAACAGAGTTGATAAATAAAAACCTGATCTATGTGCATTGTACATATCCTTTAAACATTCTAGTATATTTTAATAACACATTGAATAGGTATCTATATACTTTTATCATCCTCCGTGAGTCCTGTTTCTTTGGAATTTATTCAGGCGGTTTTACAATTTGAAGATTATTTAATTTCTTGACTGATGAATACTTTGGTCCCATCCAGCACATATAATATTAGTTTCCTAGCATACTATAGGAGTAAACTGCCCAACTTTAGGAATGGACTCACCTCGGGCCCCCAGAGTACTTTAGAAGTGGCGTTATGGCCACGTTTTTGGCCAACTTTTGCCCCTTCATATACTGTTGAACTACATACCCCAACATAGTTTAGGTTTTGATACAGATTGTTACTGTTTTAGTCTTTCCTAATGTGCCTGCTATCCCACAACCCTTGTACCTTTACAGAGGCACCAATGTTTTGTAGGCAAAGACAAGAGGATCCGCTCCTAAAAGCTACGAAAAGAGAAAACTTAAAAGAAATAGAAAAGTTAAACACTGATCATTGTAATATGAGTCTAACTTCTAACACTGTATGCTAACAAAAAATTAGATCTGAAAGATTTTAGGTCCATTCATATAACCGTGCAGTTCCTAGATCTCAGTCTGAATAATCTAAGGTTTGCCTTTGACTTTGAAAGCAGCATGCTTGCCTGGACTGGAATTTAGGTCACGCTATGACTTTGTGCAAATGGTGCATTCCTGAGAGGAGTTACCTTGGCTGGGGCAATCAACAGGTTTACTGAATCCAACAACTGCCTTGAAGAGCAATGAAAAAACGAAGCTCTGACTGTATGACTGTGTCTGTCTCTGACAGTGTGTCTCAGTTTTTGAGTATTTCTGCACGGTTTAATTATGCACCATCCACACAGCTTGTCCTCTAACTCTCTAAATAGTTTCACTACATCTTGCTAGTGATGTACAAAAATGCATGTTGAATTCTTTAATATACAGTAAAGTGAAACCTTGAATGTTTATCATTACATAAACTTTAATATGTTACAGAATGTGCTTTTTAACAGCAACATTTCAACTGCTCACCGTTTGCCAATAGCTTTTAACTTATTTGCCTTAATTCTCTGCCACTTTCCAGTTTGGGGGGTCACTACCCCAGCAGCCAAACAACTATTGTTCCTTAAAGGAACAATTCAGTACAAAAATAAAAACTGGGTAAGTCAATAGGCTGTGCAAAATAAAAGCTGTTCCTAATATAGTTTGTTAGCCAAAAATGTAATGTATAAAGGACTGTATGTGTAACACAATAGCCAGAAAACGAATTCCTGCTTTTAAGCTCTCTAACTCTGAGTTAGTCAGTGACTTGAAGGGGGCCATATCTGTTCAGATAGTTTGCAATTGATTCTCAGCATGCAGCTCAGATTCAAAAGCAAATAGTTATGACCCATGCCCCCCCCTCAAGTCACTGATTGGTAACTGCCTGGTAACCAATCAGTGAAAACCAAGGGAGCAGCAAAGCAGGAAGAAGTGCTCTGGCTATTATGTTATACATCCAGTCACTTCAGCCTTTATAGATTACATTTTTGGCTAAATAACTATATTGAAAGCATTTTTTATTTTGCACAGCATATCCATTTACCCAATTTTTATTCTGAACAATTCCTTTAAGGCTACACTTTTTATCTTCTATTCCAGTCCTCTCCTTTCCCTTTTCATATTTTTCATTCAAACCACTGCCTGGGTTCTATGGTAAACTGGACTGTAGCAACCAGATAAAATTCTGAAACTGAAGAGTTGATGAGCAAAAACGAAAAAATTAAGAATAATTGCAAATTGTCTAAAAATATCACATACTAAAATGTAATTTAAAATGTGAACTATAGCTTTAAGGAAAATTGTGTCCTCCTTGCCCAATGAATTTGTTTTTCAGTGACCAGTAGCATAGTGTAAGTAAAGTCCAAAAAGAAGTTTCATAGTATTTCACCCAACGGGTGCAAGATGCTGTGGAGTTCTAGTATTGTGCCCTGCCTTGTATTGTTTCCTCAACATTGGCTTGACTGATTTTAAAACCACTGCAGCTGAACTAAGCATGAACATTATAATTGTTATTCTATTATTAGCATTAATAAGCATCATATTTGTGACTCAACCACTTTCATTGCTTTTTTTCCGGACATAAAGTATTTTCGTGATCACATTCAACAGCTTGTAGAAACTGGTATAAAATTTACAATCCAAATCAGGAAACTACTGACAATGTTTTGTTTATAATGAACATAAATCATTTAGGATGGGTAAAGTACCAAAAAATAAATAATTTGTAATAACTTCTGCAGCCCCCTTTGCAAACAAACTTTTGTTTAGTTTCTTTTCAGATGCTTCTAACAAATGTAGTTGTTTTTTTTTGTTGCGTCCCATGTAGAATAGAGTTGTGCGGTTTTGTTTGTTTTTTTGTTCAACAGTGATGACAAATTAAGGTGGTTTGTGGGTTGCTATCTCTTGTTTTGGTATAGGAGCCACATAATCAATTGTTCATTCAAGCAGGGCCGCTCATGCCATGAGGCAAGGTGAGAGCCTTGCCTCAGACGGCAGCGAGCGACCAGTTACATGGTGCGGAAAAAAGCCGCCTCTTGTACCATTAAGAGATGAATTTCTGGGTTTTAACCCAGAAATTCGGTTCCGGTAGTGCAGAGATTGTTATTGCGCTTAATGCACTAACAATGCTGCCCCCCCCCCTTTGACCAGCTCCAGCTGAATTTTAAGCATGAAGTGGGAGGGGGAGGCGGCAGCCCCAAAATCGACCCTGCATTCAAGTATACAATTTCTTGACTAGGGGAGGTTGCAATAACTGCCCCCAATTAACATCAACCTTCCCCTCCCCAATTACACCACTAACCACACTCCAATCTAAATTCATGGGTGGAAAGGCCGTAACTCAATTTATTAACAATACATAAACATTTCATCAACTTTGATTTTGCTCCACTTTCCATAAACAAGTACATGAATATGGTAGCATAATATTTAGCCGATAAAAGCTGCTTTATAGTTATTAAACGTACAATAACTTAACTTTAATTAACATAAACTATTGAACAACCCCACACTAAGCCTGTGACTAAGCACCACCCTTCAAACGTCCCCCTTCCTGTATCAAAGCCTAGCCCCAGGCAGGGCCGGATTTACAAACCGGGCACCCCAGGCCCATTGCCATTCGTCACCCTTGTTCCCTTGCCTTTATTCGTGCCAATTTTCATCATCTGTACAGAAGCAAAGGCGATTTAGCGTATGGGAAATTAAAAAAATTATTGTATCTCCTGCGCATCCTCAGTATTTTTAATGTCCATCAGACCACAGCACACTGACACATTGTTTCTGTCAAGTTTTGTGATTTATTGGCTCATATCAGTAGACAAAAATGCAACGTCTCGAGTCTCACAGGACCCTTTATCAAGCATATCCTCGGTATTTTTAAACCTATATGGGTGTGGTTGGGCATCATGCCGCCACCTAAAATTCTGCCGCCCTAGACCCGGGCCTTGGTGGTCTTTCCACAAATCTGGACCTGGCCCCAGGCCTGCCCTTCCATAACACGCACCTGCACCTTAATCTGTTTTCCCCCTTTTGGCTCGCCACTAGGACAGCCCTACCACACCACCAGTGCAGATACTGTTTAAAATTAACACTGCAAAAACATAACTTAGGCTTTTTGAAAGGTAAACATAATTTCAAGCAACTTTACTAACTAAAACTAAACTAAAATCCAAGGACCAGACATGAAGTAGATTCAATTTCCCATTTTTAATTCCATTATTTTAAGAAAAAATGCTATTGACTTCGCCTATCTAAGGATTCAAGAGGTGTAGTTCAACACCAGCTTGGGGCTGCAGGATGAACCCTGGAAGTAGCTGAAGTGTAGGGTTTGGATAGGATCCAGTGCATAAAGGGTAATGAGTAATGACACATCATCCCCACCACTTAATAATGTGAGATAAGTTAGCATTTTCAGCACATTGTTCAACAAAAGTACTGGATATTGTCATCACAAGCACAGGGTGGGTACTGGCACCTCAAGCACATCATGCAGTGAGAGACATTGTGTTATGGCACCACAGGCAGAACAGTGGGTACTTACACTCCAGGGACATTATACACAATTAGAGACAGTGGGGCTCATTTATAAACTTTGCACAAGGCAGACTGAGTCACAAAATCAACAAATTTGTCCTGTGCATGTTTATATTGATATTAGACCCATTCATCTATCTCACCACTCGACATAAGCTGCTCCCCTTGCAAGAAGGCCCCTCTATACCTATTGTACTCTGTAAACCTTTGTTTGTTATTCACCATTTGTTCTCTGTTCGTTCTTAACTACTGTAAAGCACTGCATAACTTGTTGGCGCTATATAAATAAATGATGATGATTATAAAGTTAGGCAAGATTGGTGCATTAAATGTACACACATAATTGCAAATTTTTATTAGCACTGTCATTTCATAGCCATAATGAAAATCTGCACATGTTTTAATGTTTATAAAGAATACAATTTGTTCTAGAGAGGGTTAAATCATCAGAGCACCATTTTCTGTGTAAAGGACTGAAAAGCATCATGGGGGTTAGTCCTGTACCAGAATGAAACTATAAACAACCTAATCTGCATAGGTTGATATATCTTGGTCACACAGAAGAAGTTTGTGAAGTTTATATGGGCTGCCAGCCTGTGGAGAGTCAAAATGTGAAATCAGCCACAATTTTTTTTTCAATTTACAAACAAAAAGTATGGAATATGGACTGTCTGTTCAGTCGGGTTAGTGAAAGCTTATAAGGAATTCAAGCAAGCATCGGCTAGTTCCACCTCCAGTGTATATTACAGTACAGAATAAAACCAAGGAACAAACTGAATTGACAATGGGTTGCAAATTTGTAAAACTATGCGTATAGCACCCAATTACTAAATATCAATTATTATGGTCACAAGATACTTATGGTGTTTAGCACGCCTTTTAAACTAATGTGTGCTCTTTGGCAGAAGGTAATCATAGGGTTTTCTGTGGACTGATTGACTGATGGAATGATTTCTATTCCTAAAATCACTTAAATACTTCTCTGAAGTTTGAATAAAACATGAAATTAAGTTAAGTATAGACACCAATGCACAATAATACTAGTATATATGGAAACAGATGGGCTGGGGTGTCCACCAACAAATGAATAAATCTATATGCACAACAGAATTGGGACTTCACCCCCTGCCCATGTGGTTCCAATATTCTCAATTAGGAGTAAATTGTACCTGAACATGTAATAAAGTAAAAGGCAATATTTATTCAACACTATGCCAATATCTTAGTTAAAACCAATTAAAATTAAGCAGCGCTGCATGTGAAAAAGGGATCCCTTGGTATAATTGTATGGTACATGCACTAGTGCAAAATGCAGTTATATGCTATTATATGAGATAACGTGTGTCTCTAAGGACTGGACTGAGCACTCCAATGATGAAAAGTAATCAATATGTAGTTAGGTGGGCGGCCTCAGGGTATCCGATGGTGGTGTCCAAAAAAATTATTTCATCATCATCATCATTTATTTATATATCGCTGTCAAGATACACAGTGCTTTACTGCAGTTATAGCAAACAGGGAATAAATGGTGGATTACAAACAAGGATTACAGAGTACAATAGGGTTAGAAGGATATAGAGATTAGAGTTTACAAACTAAAGGTTAGGGTACAATTGAGACATTAGGATTATATAAACACTTGGTCATTTTTGATACAGCAATGATTAATTAAGGCACATCGAATAAGCCTCTTTAAACAGATGGGTCTTTAAGGAGCGCTTGAAAGTTTGGAAAGAAGGAGAAAGTCTGACAGCTTGTGGCAGAGAGTTCCAGAGAAAAGCAGGAGCCCGAGAGAAGTCTTGTAGACGGGAATGGGCAGAAGTGATCAGAGGAGAAGTGAGGCGAAGATCATAAGCAGAGCGTAGGTTTCGTGAAGGAGTGTATTTGGAGAATAGAGATGAAATATAGGGAGGGGTTTCATTATTAAGGGCCTTGAATGTGAGTGATTTGAATTTGATTCTAGAAGAGATTGTGAGCCAGTGAAGGGACATACATATGGGAGCAGCTGATGTTGAGCGGCGAGCTAGATGAATGAGTCTAGCGGCCGCGTTTAGTACTGATTGAAGTTGTGAAAGGTGACTTGTCTGGATACCTGTGAGGAGTAAGTTGCAGTAATCAAGGCAGGAGATGATGAGAGACTGAATCAGTGTTTTAGTTGATTCTGAACTGAGATAGGGTCGTATTCGAGCAATGTTGCGCAGTTGAATACGGCAAGATTTTGCAAGTGTTTGAATGTGTGGTGAAAAAGACAGATGAGAGTCTAAGATAACTCCTAGGCAGCGTGCCTGTGTGGTGGAATGAAAGGTGGTGTTGTTTACGGTGAGTGATATCTGAGGGACAGGGGAAGATCTTGGAGGAAATATAATGAGTTCTGTTTTAGAAAGGTTCAGTTTCAGGTGGCGCTGTAACATCCAGGAGGAGACAGCAGAGAGACAGTCTGTGACTTTGGAAAGGACAGAATTAGAAAGATCAGGAGTAGACAAGTAGAGTTGTGTTTCATCAGCATAAAGGTGATACTGAAGTCCAAATGACTGAATACGTTTTCCTAGTGAAGTTGTATAGAGCAAGAACAGCAGGGGGCCAAGAACAGAGCCTTGAGGAACTCCAACAGAGAGTGGGAAAGTAGTAGAAGTAGAGTTAGAGAAGGAAACTTTAAAGGAACGGTCAGACAGATAAGATGTAAACCATGAAAGAGCAGTGTCCCGAATGCCAGATGAGTGTAGAATGTCTAGGAAGAGTGTGTGGTCAACTGTGCATAATGTTAGTGCATCCCAAGGTCTGTAAAATACGCAGTTCACCAGTTAAGTGAGGCATGTATGTATACTTAAAATATAAGTTTAATACAATATCAGGAGTTTTGGGGGTAAGCCTGCAATGAAGTCCAGGCGTACACAGAGAGCCCAATAATATGTGACTGGACTGGTCGTAATTAAGTCCAGATCTGCGGGAAAGGCGGACAAGCCATCTCCCTATGTTATATTTCAATGGGGTATTTACGTCTCCCAAAATGACCTGCCTTAATGAAGCGTAAAAGTATTACCGACCAACAATGTCCAATAGCATCTCCACTGTGGCTCCATATGTTAGCGTATCCACTGCGGCTCTGTGTAAAATCCACAACAGGTAACAGTCTTTCCACAAAATAAAGTTTTCCAAGGAACGATCCAGACTGCAGGATTAACTGCTCAATTAGGTGTTTATTGTTCAACACAACATGTTTCGAGTCTCCAAAGGACTCTTTGTCAAGTGTATACAATGGATGTGAAACAACGTATAATATAGTGTTTAACAGGAAATGACATCAAAGCATTTAGCCCAACCTCCAAGTGGTAATCAAGTAAAGAGAAACAATGTCTCAAGGTAAAGATAAACTTCAGTTTGTAACATCGTGTTCAAATAACATTAAATAAAATAAAGTAAAATTCTTTTTCCAAAGGCTGAGGGCTTTTTTTCATTCAATTTTTATTCGTAGAAACCTTCAATTATCACCAATGTGCTGTGAAGAGAGTTAAATATTAGTACAAAAAAAGAGGATTAAAAACTTAGACCAATGGGCAAAAACTTGTTAGCACTGCCAACTACGGCCTACTAGCCCAATCTGTCTCGAATATAGCAGCAATTGACTCAGAGTCCTCTCGGACTTAAACAAATTCTACATGATAAGTAACTTAATTACTGTACGTTACCATAACTGGATTCTGAAACATTCTGAATGTGTGGCTAAGGGGTCAATATCTGGAAGAGAGGAGGCATAAAAATAGTGTTAGCATCGTTTCACAAGAAGCTTTTTATACTCCAAGATTCATTTAACCCTTTAGGGTTCACAGTGTTAAGCTTTCTAATCCAGTACATCTCTCTTTGAGATAGTCGCAATTTTAGATCCCCACCTCTTGGGGGTTATGTACAACCTCCAAAACTAGCCATTTTAGTTGGTTTACGTTATGACTCATAGCCGAGAAATGTCTAGCAACAGCTGTATCGGAATAAGTATCCTTTTTAAAATTCCTAATGTAGCCTCGATGCTCTTTGATGCGTGATTTAACTTGTCTCACTGTCTGGCCCACATATGCCATCCCACATGGGCATTTGAGCAGGTAGACCACGTTACAGGTGTCGCAGGTAGCATAATGTTTTAGGCGTATGGGGGTCCCATCACATGGATGATTGATCGTGTCCCCTTTAATAATGGATGTACAACATATGCAATTTAAGCATGCAAACGTACCCTTCTTTGGTTTTCCAATAAACCTTTGCGTACGTGGGCCCGGGGGGTTAACCTCTGATGGACATAAGATGTCCCTTAGGTTACATCCTCTTTTGTAACTGAAAAGGGGAGTATTAGGGACACATTTACCCAAAGTGGTATCCTGTTGGACAATAGGCCAGTATTTGCGTATGGTATTTTCTATAGAAAATACGCATCAAAGAGCATCGAGGCTACATTAGGAATTTTAAAAAGGATACTTATTCCGATACAGCTGTTGCTAGACATTTCTCGGCTATGAGTCATAACGTAAACCAACTAAAATGGCTAGTTTTGGAGGTTGTACATAACCCCCCAAGAGGTGGGGATCTAAAATTGCGACTATCTCAAAGAGAGATGTACTGGATTAGAAAGCTTAACACTGTGAACCCTAAAGGGTTAAATGAATCTTGGAGTATAAAAAGCTTCTTGTGAAACGATGCTAACACTATTTTTATGCCTCCTCTCTTCCAGATATTGACCCCTTAGCCACACATTCAGAATGTTTCAGAATCCAGTTATGGTAACGTACAGTAATTAAGTTACTTATCATGTAGAATTTGTTTAAGTCCGAGAGGACTCTGAGTCAATTGCTGCTATATTCGAGACAGATTGGGCTAGTAGGCCGTAGTTGGCAGTGCTAACAAGTTTTTGCCCATTGGTCTAAGTTTTTAATCCTCTTTTTTTGTACTAATATTTAACTCTCTTCACAGCACATTGGTGATAATTGAAGGTTTCTACGAATAAAAATTGAATGAAAAAAAGCCCTCAGCCTTTGGAAAAAGAATTTTACTTTATTTTATTTAATGTTATTTGAACACGATGTTACAAACTGAAGTTTATCTTTACCTTGAGACATTGTTTCTCTTTACTTGATTACCACTTGGAGGTTGGGCTAAATGCTTTGATGTCATTTCCTGTTAAACACTATATTATACGTTGTTTCACATCCATTGTATACACTTGACAAAGAGTCCTTTGGAGACTCGAAACATGTTGTGTTGAACAATAAACACCTAATTGAGCAGTTAATCCTGCAGTCTGGATCGTTCCTTGGAAAACTTTATTTTGTGGATTGATATAGTTGCACGTACGGCGGAGGTGCACCCCAAGGCTTCGATCGAAAGTTTGTTTGGCATTGGTTTAAGGTAACTAGCACCTCTCACTTATTAGGTAACAGTCTTTGTATAACAAACCTCCAGGAGGGGATCCCCGCATCCACCGCAGCCACTGCACCTCAACAGCCGTTTCGCCAAAACGTGTGGCTTTGTCTCAAGTTTGCTACCTTGCCAGTTTTTTAAAAACTAGGGCCTTTTTTGTGGACTGGGATTGTCCCAACAAATCCAGCTAATAGAGCTGCACTAACTGCAATTTAACATGCATTTAATATAAATATATATATATATATATAAATATAAGTGAACATTAATTTAGTAATTTAGTTCATTTTAGTTATATTGTAACTCTAAATGAGGGGCACCTATGAAATCCAGAGTGTCCAGATGAGCACACCTGTTCCAAAACCAATTTATTTAACACCCTTGTGAAGTGCAAAACAGAATCTATATACTATAGAAATACTTGGATGACTTGCTACAGGTTGTCTTAGCAGGAGAAACTTAGCAAAATATTGTGGCAATACCAGCAGCTTCACAATATACTGTGACAGAGCTGCCAATCAGAAATGTGCCATATTTTACTTAACATATTTTGGTTATGCAAGCCACTTTAAACACTCCAACATCCAATAACAAATAAAACAAACACCTGACTATATAAATACATAATTATAACAATTGCTGCACAATGTCATTGCATAGAAGCTAATTATTGAATGCCAGCATAAAAATGGATTATGATCATCAGGAATATAAAAGAAATAGAAAAACCTGTGACACCTGTGTAATGTGCCAGGAAGAGCTTGGATTCCTGAGTCTCTAAGGGAAAGAGGGCACAGCAACAGGCCTCAAATGGCAGTTCCATTTCCTATCGTTTTGTATGAGCCACTGTACGAGCTGCTGTGTTTTATCTGAGCCCAGCATGTGTTTCCTTTTCTTATCTGCTATTTAGATAGAATTGGCAGGTCCTGCCTCAGCTTGATGGTTTCATTTTTGTGGTCTCTGTTACACAAATTTCAGAGCTCTTATTGCGGCCTTTCTGCATTTTTAAAAGAATGTCCTATGTGCCTTACATACATGTAGCTGCTTGGGATTTATGTGCCATACTAGCTCCCTGTATTATTGGCATACTACTAGATACCTGTATTTTTGTAGAGAAAACGAAGATTAATTTCAGCAGTTCAGCTCCTACAAACACTAACTCCTTGACCACAGGCATCAAACAAAAATTAAAGTTTTGGATTTCAGTAGGCAGAATACAGACAATTTGTCAGAAGAGAAATAATGTGCAAAAAAATATTGGAATTAATCCAAGTCATTGTTTTGTATCGTTGGATACATATATGTATGGTATGAAGGGAGGCTGTGTAGTAGATATGCCACTAAAAAAAAAAAGTTTTCTCATCAAGCTGAATCTATTCCATTATGGGTATGCTTTTTTTATAAATCCATTTGCCCTCTGGCTCAACTAGCAGTTAGGCAGGTTGTATATAGACAATAGGTTGAACTTCATGGACATGAGTCTTTGTTAACCAAAGTTACTATGTAAAATGCCTCTCCATAGGAAATAACTGAAATCCCGGTGGTAAAACCTACATATTGCGAAGTTGCCTGAAGTCTCCTGCAGAGGCAACTTCGGGCGATTTTAGAACGAATCGATGCATGTTTTTTTCGCCAGCGATTTCTGTTATTTCCAATGGAGGGGCATTTTCAGAAGATTTGTCTCCTGCAGTCGCACTTTAATAATTGCAGCCTTGATAATTGCAGGTGACAAATTTCCCTGTCAACCACTGCCCTTAAACTTTAAAACACCGACACTCACTTTTGAGCTTGCATTATGTACTGAAAAATGGTTAAATCATCGTTTCTTTCACAAAACAGAAAACAGCAAATCTCCCCGTTGGCCACTGCCCTTAGGGTAATGGTAAGGCATTCCAGAGCACCACAGTAATCTCAAGCAAAACAGCATGAATGAAAACAAGTTGAGATAACAAAAAATTCCCATTAAGCTAATTTGGAAACTCATTGTTTTTGACACTACATGGTAATCTAAAAATACCCATGTGCCATTATCCTTAGTTATACTAGTAGGCCATTTATCAAAATTCGAATATGAGTATTTTTGTGTAGACTAAACTCATATTTTAGAAAATGTGAGTTTAGTCTACACTACTTTTTTTAAATGATCCGAAATAAAAAAACACAAACTAATAAAAAATGCAGAACAAATATGAATATGAAAATTTCAAAATGTTTGTGCAGGAAAACCTCTAATGGCTCAAATCAAAGTAAGAGGACAGCTCCCACTGACTTCTACATGACTGCACCAGCTTTTAGATGAAGACGTTTTATATTAGAGTTTTTCATGTTTTTTACACTTGGGGGATTATTTACTAAACTCAGATTTTTACTGGTTGGAGTTTTAAGGAGGAAAAACTATTTTTTCTTAGAAAAATAAACTCACATTTTTGTGAATAATTAAAGCCCGATGCTGTTAAAAGTCTGAATAAAAAAAGTACTCCATCTCAAACCTGCCAAGGTCCTGTAGAAGTCAATGGCAGATGTTTACAATTGGAAGATATCATTCACATTTTTTCATGTTTGAAACCTTGAAATTCAGCTCTTAAAGTTGTAGAGCTCCATTTTGTCGCCCCTGGTAACTAGTGGGGCACTGCCACCTGAGGTGAGTTACTCAACTTGCTTCATTTGCACAATGCCCCTGTATATCGGCCCCATAATCTTGTGACTTGTTCCACTGACCCACCCATACGGTAGTATGCCGATTTCTTTATAACGAGATTGGTATTATAGATCTCATTCAGAAATTAATCTAATAAGCCTACAAAGTGAGAGTAAATATTTTGATATCAAAATCTTGCTCTTTCTAAGCATGATGCATACATTTATATATACTAGGGTTTCTTCATACCACAGACTTTCATGTGATCTCAGCCCCACTGTCAGTATAATATATCCTATACACAGGGGTGCTTCGCCAATGAGGCGTGTTGAGGCTGTCGCCTCAGGTGGCAGCGCCCCACCAGGTACCAGGGGCAGAAAAAATGCTGCTCCTGGTACTTTAAGAGCGAATTTCCGGGGGAGGGGGGGCAGGCGGCGGAGGGGCCAGGATCACCCCTGCCTATACAAGTGTTCAGATCAGCACAGCGAAACTCAAATCCGCCAACTTCTGCTGCAAGTCCTGAGTACATCATCTGACATGTCCACTGTACTGCTTTGAATACTTGCATATAAGACAAACTGCTTACAGTCTGTGAAACTGAAGTCAGTATTGTGAAAGAGCACTCTAATTTCTAATATGTGTATTATTATTTCATTTATTTATACAGCACCAATATACAGTGTTGTATTTTACAAATGGCATGCAAATGGATGTATAGATAAAACAGATAGCAAAGGTCCTATATTATACAATTGCTACTTAGGAAATGTGTGGTTCTTTTACTTCCCTTTTAATGAGAAGTCTACTTAAAAAGCATAGGCTTTCAATTACAAAAAATGTATACTCGAGTTTCCTCATTGCTGACAGTCAACTATCTTCAAATATCCAAGCACAGAATTTGAAAGCTAAAAAATGGTAACACGAGTTCACCTAATAAAACGCATAATCCACAAATGCACAAAATACATAGATTATTATCATTTATATTGTGTTAACAGATTTCACAATGCTTTACAGAAAATATCCATCACAACCTTTGTGATGGATATTTTAAAACAACACCAGGTCAACCTTGCTGTTACTTTACAGGTGTTATGTTAAATCATACTATCCATGTATTAGACATGTTAAAAATTATAGCAATATACAGTGTAATCTAAAATGTTATTTGTACTGAGAGAAAGGATTATGAAATACAGAGAGATGAGTAGGAAAACTTACCACATTGCTGGTTTCTAGTCTCCACTGTATACTTGCTTCTGCTTCTCACAGTGCAGCACCAAGCATTTGCTTGCACAGCACATGGTAACTGCAAGTGCAGAGGCAGGAATGCAATCTCACAACTTGAACCTTAGTATTCTAAGTCACAGACAAACCATTCTCAAAACAAAGCAGACTTTGTTAAGAAACCTATTAAAGTAGGCAGAGCGGGGGGGGGGGAGATAATACCCTGCCTTGGTTTATGCATTGGTTTAAGACTACAGTTGCAATCTGCAATCCAAAGGCCCACAATTCCAATCTCTGACTAGTTTCTTTTTCCAAAATCTCTTTTTTCAAAATGTCCCTAGACTATGAACATAAGGGTGATGTGCTATCCTCACCCTGTTGCTGACCAAAATAATTCCAATGTCCACTGACAGCCACTTCCCATTCACTTTTTGACACAGATTTGAGAAAAGCTGTAATCAAAACGGCTCCTGTGCTATTTCAAATGTGCCTCAGTGGAGAAAACAGCAATTAGTTTTAAACAAATTTACAGCTCTTGTGAGGATCAGTTGGCTTCTGTAGGTTTCCCAGCTATGGGTGGAGAGGCAATTGGCAGGCAGGTAGAGGAACCCCATGGACATCTATGCTGATGTCTCTGATAATCATTATGGGAATCTCTGAGAATGAACTGCAGCCTTAAAACTTAAATCGGTTTACCAACCAGCAAGTGTTGTAAGGGTGATCCTTTGTTTTACATAGTGAGACACAGTACAGTGTCCAGTGGCGAAGCTAGATTTTACTGGACACCACACCAATTTCAGTTTAGGGCCTCAAAACTTTGGTTTGGTTTTGACTGTTTCTACCACTATATATTGAAATTTCTAATTAATATGGGCTTTACTGGGCCCTCTATAGTGTAACAATGAAGTCAAAAAAGAAAAATCAATAGAACAGATACTTCATTGACAAGACCAAAGTGGCCAATAGCATAGAAGCACTTACAAGACATGATAAAGTGGAAAAAATATATTTAAGGTCAACATTTAGGTTCTGTTACAGCTGGTGCACTATTTGTATGTTTTTCTTGTGTGTCTCTAGGTTTCTTAAGGCAAAGGGCAGACAGGCAGATTCAGGGAGATTTAGTCACCTGACAACTAATCACCTTCTTCCTGCCTTCCGCCTGCTTGAATGAGAAAATACCAGTGTGCACTTGCGGCGCTTTGATTTCCTAAATCCTCTGCAAGAAGATAAGCACACTATCTTGTGTATATAATAGTGTTTTACTTTCAATCACTGGGCATTACAGTGCTCGGCACCTAAAGCAAGCCACCCCACGAGTGTCATCACTCATTAGCAATCCCTCCTACCCCACACGCACATGCAGTGACATCACTTGTATCCATTCCCTCACTTCACTGTCAGAACAAAAGCCACATCCAAAGAGCTTCCAGAATGCCAGCTATTATTCTTACCAATGGCTTGATCTATGGGTAAGCGGACAGAACCATGGTTGTACCTAGTTCCCCCACCACCTCCACCACTGTTGAGCCCTAGCGACATGCCTCTTCTGCTCCCTGTATGTGTCATACTTTGGTATTTGTTCTGGGGGTTTGTTAGCAATTGAAAATTATTGTTAGTGGCCCCTAAGGTGTTTAATCATATGCTGGGGTACTGTATTATACACAGGGGAGGAGGAGGCATATGGATTTATGGGTATGTCTTATATGACTTAGCTTTTTTCACATATGAGTGACATCTTTGCCAGGGCAGGCACAAGGTAGTTCGGCTCCCTTGGCAAGAGCTTCAATCAGTGTCCCCCTGTCCTACATTACCATTTCCCTCCTTACCATGATGGTTTTTAAATAAAGAGAGCAAGAAAGTGTACAAAATTGTTTCATTTATATTACTGCCCCCTGTACCTGTACCAGCAAGCCCAGCAGCCATCCATAATACACCCTGCCCATACCTGTGCAAGCAAGCTCAGCAGCCATTCATCATACAGCCCTCCTGCAGCCACCATATTGCCCCCAATCTTTACCTGTGCCAGCAGCAGCCAAAAATAAATCTGATCATATTGCCCCCAAGTATTTATGTACCTGTGCCAGCGCCCAGCAGCAACAGCAAACATATGGCCCCAAAATCTGTACCTGGCTGTGCCAGCAGGAAGCTTCACACTTTACAGTAATAGAAAGAATGTCTTCAGTTCAGTGCAACTGTGCAGGGCTGAGAGCAGCGAGAGCCACACCAAGCAGGCCGCCAGCTCTCTGCCTCTCTCTGTCACCCAACCACATCAGTGACGCGTGTATGCACATCGCGATGCACCGCACAAAGGAGCTATTACTTGCCGGCAAGAGGGATAAGGTGAAGAAGATGGATTCCACCCAACTGGGTGACCAGGATTACTGAAACAAATTATTAAATAATTGCTTGAAAAAAAACGAAAAAATTAAAAAACGAAAAAAAATCCCTTTAAAAGTGCACCCCTCAATGATGGCTCCCTAGAGAGCGGCCTACTCTGCCTACCCCTAGTTCCGGCCCTGATCCCTGCAGTGAGCACCAACTATTTGGTTTTTTGGTGTGCTATTAATGTGGACATGGTCTTGTGGTAACATGGGTGTGTCTTAAAGTGGGTGTGGTCTAAAAACAGGGAGTGGCTAAACTGTCTTCAGTTATCGGCCCTCCACTATGTAGATTAGAAAAATTCCGGCCCTCGGTACCATAGAAATTGGACAGCACTGCCCTAGACTATTAAAAGTTGTATGGTACAAGCAAACATGACATTCAAAATTCTGCTATCTACATTACCCTGAACTAAATGCCAGGGCCTGTTAAATACACATTATCAATACGGTACGATGGCAATTTTAACTATTAAATAAATACATTTTCACAGAGAACTGCTTCTTGTCACCCGCAGCAAGAGTGATTGCTTAAAATGTTTGCTTTTTCTTCAAAAGGCAGTGTTGCATGGTCAGACACTGAATTGTTTCACCACATGAGAAACTATTCTCAGAATTTGCAGAGTATGTTTCTGCCCAGTAGTTGTGCACACCTTTATTTGTAAAGTCCTCCAGAGAGAGGGGGGGGGGATTTTAACTTCCAGATTGCAGAATTTCTATTTTTTGTGTATTGTATCTTCATGTAACAAAATCTTCATTTATTGTGCAATATACAATCATTTAAGATAAGCACTAGTCTTATAATTATGTCACTGTGTTTTGTATTGAATGCAACATTTGCCCCCTTTATCAATCATTTTATTCTGTATTTACAATATAACTATATTTAGAAATATTCACTATGGGCCCTATTAGCGAAGACTACAAAGTGCAAAAAAGTAAATACTCTGATATCCTGCGGTGTTTTTCCCAGTATTTCAGCATCATTCCTGGAGCTGTCAACCTCCAAAATGTTTATACATGGGGTAGAGTGCAGTGTGTGTAGCACGCTGGCAAAAATGTTTTCAACCCGGAAGTGATGTTGGTGGAACGGCGCGCAACCAAGGACGCGCGTGCGTAATCGTGCGCAACCGAGGACGCGTGTGCGTAATCGTGCGTAAACGAGGACGTGCGTGCGTAAACTAGGACGCGTGTGCGTAATCGTGCGCAACCGAGGACGCGTGTGCGTAATCGTGCGTAAACGAGGACGCGCGTGCGTAAACTAGGACGCGTGTGCGTAATCGTGCGTAAACGAGGACGCGCGTGCGTTGTCGTGCGCAAAGCTGCTTCCAATCCTTTACAGTTCAGGGTTCCCTTGTACCTTGACAAGCTGCACCTTTATGCCTTGATAAGTAATAGTTGCAACAGAAATACTGAATGCAGACAATGGACCAGCTAAATGTACATTAGGTCTCTTGTTTTGGGAGTCTCTGGCTAAAAATGTCCATTCCTACTGTCTTCATTGAATGTTATACATTAATAGTTTTACATGAAGCCAAGGGTAGTTGTATACTAGCTAGGGACATTGTCTGATGGCACTGGGGGTTTAAAGAAAAATGTCTAGTAATGGAATTACAGTATACATGCATAGTTTCAGCAGTAGTCATTTCTAAAGAACATACTATGATAGCAAAGGTATTTCCATGTGCATCAGTTAACTGGAATTCTTCACAGTGATTTAAATTACAATTGATGTATAAGTACATAGATTATTGTAGGAACTCAACATTATTTCTCTGTACATGGTAGATACTTTATTGCTTGACAAATATGGTACTCCTAGGCAGCAATAATAAATTCATAGAGCAAATTTACTAAAGGGGCAGTGACTAACGCTAGCGAAAATTTGCCAGCGTGACGTTATTTTGTTACTTCGCCGATTTACTAACGGTTGCTGGCATAACTTCGCTAGTGAAAGAGATGGACTCTAGCGGTATTTCACTCCCTTACGCCTGGCGAATTTGCGCTCTGACGAATGGACGTAACTACGCAAATGCACTAAGATCTGGATTTTACTGAACGTTACCTCTTGCGCCAGACTTGCCTTCTCCACCTCAGACCAGGCAAAGTGCAACAGAGTAGATAGGACTTCCTCAAAAAATAGTTGAACAAGTCCCAAAAAACACTGACGACTTTTCATTTTTCAGGGCTGCAAAAAGATCGTAAATTTTTTCTGGGGTACCCACCTACCCCCCTTCATTTCCTAACATATGGCACATTAACTATATACTGGGCTCATGTGTAGGGCAATATAACAACTTTATTTTATTTTATTAAGGTTTCCCGGGCTTGTGTAGCATAATGTATTAGCTGCAACATATACGTTGTATATTAATGAGCGAAGCCTAGCAGGCGAAGTTAGTGAATTTGCCCCATAATCTTTATAAATATCTCACACATAATAATATCCATAATGTTACTGGTTTTGCTTCTGTTTGTAAGGTAATATTTGGTTTGTCTAGCTCAATAGACAATAGATGGCAGGATTGTATTGAATTAGAATGGCAAGATATTAAAGGGGGCATCCATCCAAACACTTTTTGTTTGTTTAATGAAAGAACATGCAGTTCTAAAGCATTTTCTAATATGCACTATTTTAATATGTTCAATATTGTTAAAATTGTTTGTATATGAACAATGGCAACTGAAAGCTGTTTCTGTCTGTCCTTTGCTATTCATTTTCTGTTTGCCAGACGACAGAAACAATTAATCCCAAATCAACTCTCCTCCTCCAACTCTCCTCCTGTTCCCACATTGCTTTGCAATTATTCTCCTTGTTTGCAGGTCTGGACAAGGAGAAGTTTAATCAATATGGGGTGGAATATTGTAGGCACCCTTCAGTGATTATAATCATTAACAAGGAAAAACTTCAAATGATGTTACATTTAAAAAAATACTATAAAATCATTGGACATTTTTTAATGTATACCGTAATGCTTCTTAGAATTAAATTAAAGGAACATTTTAAGAGTGAAAGAATGGCAAAATAAGAGGGTAATTACAACCTGGAAGGAAATGGCAGCATTCCATCCTAGTTGTCTAATAAGACAGACATCCAAACTCACTAGCAGAATACTTCCCTGAAATGCCAAGGTAGGGACGCTGGAGAGAGAAATGTTTAGCTAAAGGCAAACATTGAACTTCATGAACTTCTGTAAATTTTTCACCTTTACTTGGTTTAGGACTTTGTAACTATATAAGGCTGATGAGGTAAATGGTAAAGGGAATGATAAGGGAAGAGTGAGCTGCACAAAAAAAGATAGTAGGACCTGACCAGAAGTGGTTACATGTATGGATCAGCAATGGAGTACAATCCAGTTCCCCATGCACAACTCTAAGAAAAAAGTGGGGTTTACCTTGACTTGATTTGGTATTGTGGTTTGCCAATTTTATGCTCATAACTAAAAACCCCTGTCTTTATAAATACAATACGTTCACTAGCAGAGATACAAAATGACTAGTGATACAGGAGACCAGGGAAATTGCATTGATCAAACGCCTCTCTTTTGTATGTTTGTAGCTTATTTGGCAAGATTGGTTGTATGTCCATTATACCTATATATTTTTACCTAGCCTTGGCGTGCTCCCCCAACCTTCCCTTTTTGTTAATGTCTACATTGAGAATATAATACAGCACAGTATAATTTATTTCATTTTGAATACATTTCATACAGACTTAAATAATAGTAAATGCCAGGGTAAAAAAAGCATGTGAAATGTAGGAAAGGCAATGTCATGCAAGGGCCAGTTTCCTATAACAATGAAAGGAAAAGATAAGGCATAGTGAACATTGCTGTATTGCTTTAACAGTTTGACCTTTCAGAGCTGACAAACAGAATTATTAACTTTTCTACATATTTATTTTGTCTTACTCATAACTGGACGCGTTCAAGTATTTTCCTGTATAAATAAATAGCTAGATTAGTAATTTAGTAATTATTCACTGGCATTTCTGGAAACAAGTCTGCTAAACCAATCCTTTCATTGCAGGTGATAGCTTTACTTTACCCAGTATAGATGTGTTTACCTTTAACTCCACATAAGTGTCACTTATTAAAGGCATTGATTATACTAATTTGTGTATAGTGCCAGAGAATATCTGTGCATTTTAGTGGCTTTTATGTTCCCCTTTAGACTCTCTTTATAATCTAATGGTACAGCTACATTATCCTTACTGTTTAATTATATCTAAGGACTGTACCAGTAAGGCTGAGCACATTTTGAACAAACTGACACCTACAGCACACACTGATTATTCACCCCAAAGAAGGCGTGGTATGCATTTGGTAGAAGTTTTTTTGCCCACGATTGTGTATAACTATACATTTCTATTACTTACTGAGCACCACAGTGCCCTTATGTGAACATATGTTGCAGGGAATTATTAGAATTTAAAACTTAAAAAACCATCATTCAATATTAATATTGAATTAATATTGAATTTAAAGTTATCACGTGCCCAATCCATGTTTAGTTAAAGGGGTTGTTCACCTTTATGTTAACTGTTAGTATGATGTAGATAGTAATATTTCCAGACAATTTGAAATTGGCTTTAATTTTTTATTATTTGTGGTTTTTGAGTAATTTAGCTTTTTATTCAGCAGGTCCTCAGTTTGCAATTTACCCTAGCAACCATTAATTGATTTGAATAAGATACATGAATATGAATAGGAGAGGGCCTGAATAGAAAGATGAGTAATAAAAAGTAGTAATATCAATACATTTGTTGCCGTACAGAACATTTGTTTTTAGATATGGTCAGTGATTCTCATTTGAAACCTGTAGAGAATCGGAAGAAGAAGGCAAATCATTAATAACATATAAAAAAAAAAATCAATAATGCAGACCAATTGAAGAGTTGCTTATAATTGGTGACTCTATAACATACTAAAAGTTAACTTAAAGGTGAACTACCCCTTTACCTTAATCTTCTGCATAATAATTGGTAATTAGTCTTACATTTGGAATGGCAATAGGTGTTGTAGGTCTAGAAAATGATAGAGGGTATGTGCTTTCCGTTCTCCCAGCATCTGTGTAAACTGGCATAGCTATATAACATTTCATTTCCTTTCCACTCTTTATTCTTTATAAAGGTAAACAACGAGTGAGACACTGACAGATTACCTCTTAAATATGTACTTATAACCTGCCCTACAGGCGAAGATAAGGAATGTCAGAATTACAAAAAGGGATTTGGAGAATAAGGGAGGGGGAGTATGTATAACGCAAACTAACCCATCAGTCCTTTATAATATGTCACATTCCACTCTTGTTACATTTACCCATTCATTAGAGTTTATGGATACCTGCTATCCCGTGGGGTTTTGATTCTAGAACATGGTTTAGAATCTGAAGCTCAGTTACAAACTGGAGGTTAAGTACAAATAAAAAAATGGTACATATTCCAGAATACAGTGAATATAGAACAGTAAAGAATGGGAAATTTGTCTCATCAAGCCCCAAATTGCTGAATCTCACATGAGAATGTGATCTTTGCTTATATGACATTCCAACTAATTTTGTACTGGAGAGTCTTGTTTGACTGATCTCCTACCTGCTCATATGCTCACTCTGCATTGGGGAACCTTAAAGGAACAGTAACACCAAAAAATTAAAGTGAAAATATAATGTACTGTTGCCCTGTACTGGTACAATTGGTGTGTTTGCTTCAGAAACTGAACTATAGTTTATATAAACAAGCTGCTGTGTAGCCATGTGGGCAGCCATTCAAAGTTAAAAAGGTGAAAAGGCACAGGATACACAGCAGATAACAGCTAAGCTCTGTAGCATATAATGGGATTCATCATCATCATCTTATCTATTGAGTATCATGTGCTTAAGTGTAGTGGCACACTGAAAATTAGTTACCCGCAATTTTTTTAGACACAGCTGGGGGCAATCTCCAGAAAATGCCTCTCCATTGTCGGTAATTGATATCGCTGGCGTTATGTCCAACGTATCGCTAAATCACCTGAAGTTTCCCCCGGAGGCAAATTCGGGCCATTTAACGATAAATTGGACATACTGCCAGTAATATTGAGAGCAGATCCACAAATATGGGCATAATTTGTCACGTTACATATTTTAGGAATAAGTGACACATTATAAGGTTCCACCTGGAACTAGAGCTTTCAAGTGGTAAACTGCATACTGTTAAAAGGATACCTTCTGTACCTTAATTTTTTATATTTTGTTTTTGTATATTTTTTTTTATTATTTGCTTAATTTTCTCCATCCTTCTGTGAATGTATTAGTTGCTCAGCTTGCAGTTTTAGCTGCTACAGGTTTGCTTTTCCATACTAGTCAGACAGTACCTTGCATATTATTACTGGGCCCCACAGCAAATCATTTTTCATGCCCCCAAAATGTCTAGAGGTTGACCTGTTTTACCAATACACTATTTCTTTATTTTAAATATTATATGAATTAGGGCCTCATGGGGCCCCTATACCTTTTGGGCCACCCCTGCAGCCGTAGGGTCTGCCTCCTCTGTAGTTACGCCCCTGTGTTGCTACTCTGCAAAAGTGCATTTGTGCTGCCTATTCTATTCTAAATGATGTACAAGCAGGCCGGAATTTGTGGTGAGGCCACAAAGGCCCGGGCCTAGGGCGGCAAAATTTCAGGGGTCGGCATGCGGCCCAGCTGTATACAAAGAGGCAAAGGGGAGCCGCTGCTCCTCAGTGAACCGGCACGTTGCTTGCACACTGGCCCGTCGCTCACACGTTCGCAGGCGGGTGGTGCATCTAACCGGGCGTGCAATAGCACTTGGCGGCCTTGGGGCAGCTCCTCAGTGAACCTATGCGTTGCTCGTACGTTCGCATGGGGCGGTGCGCCAATCTGGGCAGGCACTAGGACCTTGCAGCCTCGGGGTGCCAGATGAGTAAATCCACTCCTGTGTACAAGTGTACCTACTAAAGCAGGGAAAACTTAGAGCTCCCGCCACATTCTAGATTCCAATGTTCCCTTCTAATTCTTTCTCGGTTATGTGCGCAAAAAAAGTCAAAATTCACAAAATTCAGCATAAGGCACAACTCTGTGTGAACGTTTTGACATTGGTCACAATTATGCCAGACGCAACACTTCCCAGCAGCCACAATAATGTTGAATTCTGAGGTAAAAAACATGGCACATTGCAGCCAAAATTGCTCTTTGCATGCTGCACTTGCTTATTTCATTGTCTCACAACCTGCTTTTTAGCCCTGAGCATATTTTCTGGATATCTACATTCCAAATAAATTGTATTAAATTATTAATAATTATTCACCTTATCAGTCTGGGAATGATCCAGTGATGTGTGAGAACTTATGTGACCTGAAGTAGCGCCACTAAAGCTTTTTCTACATATCTCTATGTGTAAATTAGTTGCATACCTACTAGTAACCACATGGTGCATACCTTTTTTAACACAGGAGGAGATATCGCTGTCCCTTTGGTAGGATGTCTTATCTCATTTCTACTTTTTACAATATGTTATAAATTCTTTCCCTTTTGAAAACTTTACATATATACATATATATATATATATATATATATATATATATATATATATATATATATATATATATATATATATATATATATATATAATCCAATGAATGGACCCGCACTCGTTCATATTCAGTGAAATAAATGTGTCTTTATTCACAGGTTCATTTCCAACGTTTCGGTCCTCTCTGGGACCTTTTTCAAGATCCTTGAAAAAGGTCCCAGAGAGGACCGAAACGTTGGAAATGAACCTGTGAATAAAGACACATTTATTTCACTGAATATGAACGAGTGCGGGTCCATTCATTGGATTGTATTATCAAACATTGACCAACGCACCACCATCGATTGAATTATATCCGGGAGGAGTGCGTTCACTTCACTATGTATATATACTGTATATACACATATATATATATACTTCTTATATTATATATATATATATATATATATATATATATATTCTATATATCATATAGATTTTAGTTTAATAATTTTAGGCAGAATCAGTAATATTCTGATTTGTTAAGAACTTGTACTTTTTTTGTAGATCATTTCTATATTAATACCCTGTCTTTAACTCGACACAAACAGTGGGTGTGAGTGTAAGACGTCACACTTAACAGCTGCAATTATTTGCCTTATACATCCCTTCTGTTCTGTTTGTTTGCTTTTCTCACATCTATATAACAAAAGCGAAAATATAGTCTTAGTTTTCAATCCCTGATCACTGGTATTCT
The DNA here is from genome assembly GCF_017654675.1 of Xenopus laevis. Taxonomy (NCBI): domain Eukaryota; kingdom Metazoa; phylum Chordata; class Amphibia; order Anura; family Pipidae; genus Xenopus; species Xenopus laevis. Next base: position 55,089,159 of record NC_054378.1, on the reverse strand, counting down.
AACTTTATATTTTAAGCTTGTTTTATATGATGGAATCACAGTGTCCCCTAGTGTTGAGGGTTAGAACACCATGCATTGTTTTGGCAGCAATTACAAACATACAGATCAGACTAAGACATAAATGGTCAGATTTACTAAAATTCAAAATGGTCTTGGAAAATATACCACTATCAAGATAGTGGGGCAAATTTAATAACATACAGTAGTTATTAAATTGCACAATTGATGAACGCAACCAGTAAGGAATTTGTTTTCATCTATCTACTACAAGAAAACAAAAGCAAAAGCAATTTGCAGTGGTAGCAAACCCATGGTCCACACCATTAATGTATGCTCCTGGCTACTTACTCTGCTGTGTAGTTCTGCATTTCTGGAGATGACCTGTCAAACTGCTACACTAAAGGAGGTGAGCAGATGCAGTAGAAAGAGGCTCATGGTTCCACTGCACAATTTTTTTTTAAAAAAAGCATGGCTTTACTTATCCTTTAAATTAAAATTCCTGTTTCCAAACTCTAAATAAAATGCAATCTAAAACTGTTCTAGTGACTCTGTCCCACGTCTCACTATAGGTACACTAGAGAATTGTTTTTTTTGTTTTTTTTTCATGTAGTAGTCAAATTATCTGATATACTACATGCAAAGGAGGCCATCATTTTGTGAAGAGTGGTATTTGTCCCTTGGTCTCCATTTATACAGCACCTTACTGAAGAAATAATTACTGGAGGAATAACCTGTGTATCTTAAAAAAAAGACAGATGCAATGCCTTGTTTGAGCAACTTGAGGCAACTTCAAGCGATTTTGGTAGACTAAAGTTATACATGCTATGAGCACTTCATGTTCCCCCATACACCCTCTTCTCTAATACTAGTGTATATTAAAAGGCAGTAACTCATTATTTTATGCCCTCTTCTTTATGTAGTTTTTTTTTTACTTTTTGATTAAACAAAAGGTTAAATGAGAACAGTATCTGATAAAAACTTCTAGGTGAAAGAGATGTTTCACAGCACTTGCTAGAACCAGATAACATGTCAATCAAACCTTTTCTGTGATTCTGTTAATAGGCCTTTAAATGGATAGTAACTTCAACTTGTCGCTAGGAATATGTTCCAACTGACTGGTAAGCCTCATGCACCTGGTATAACAAGTGTGCATTTGTGAGAGTGTTCATTAGTCTGGACTTTTATAAAACAGGTGCTAGGCTACATTTTACAGTTTGTGGGATACCACAACATCGTGAAAGAGGGACCAGTAGCATTTTGTGTGCAAGTATGAAGAATGGAAGCCATTGAAAGTCTCAAGCACAGCTGTGGCTCTTATCAGTCACTGAAGTGAACAGTAAGTGCAAAGTAATGTATCATCACAGTGCAAACTACATGTGGCTAGGGTTGCCACCTTTTCTGGAAAAAAATACCGGCCGTCCTATATTTTTATGGTTTTTCCCTATAAATAACATTGACATTAAGCAACATTTTTACAGTGCCAGGCTGGTAATATACCGGCCAGGTGGCACTATTGATTTTTATGTTTGCAAGATGAGGACACAAGACTTCTTTAAAAGATCTGTCTCCTTATAAAGGGTATTGTTTAGATTGTGGCAACAGGGCTGTTGCACACTCTGACCACATCACAGATATGTTCAGTACTTTATGAAAGATATGTTATGTGGGTGATATGTGGAAATGCTAAAAATCATGACATTCCCATGCATTCTTGAACTCCTTCAGTGATAAATCGGCTTGCAACTATCACTGTGTAGGGGTTATTGTTTATTTGCACATATTAATAAAGAGCCATTAACACCAAAATTTAAGAGAAATGTAAAACTTTAAAACACATTCATGTAAAAATGCTCAAAGGGTTATTCTAAGCGCTTATGAAATTTACATTAATATTCTTGTCTTTAATTCCAAGATATTGCCATATGCACTGTGAAAATAAGGAATTTTGTACCAACAGTGCCACCTACTGGTCAGTTTCCCAACAGGCGAGAAACTGATATTAGACATGAGAAAGAACATCTTAGGTTTCTTTCCTAAAACAGCAAAACCAGAATTGTCCTCTTTCTTTATTGTATTCTTGCCCTGCTCTGATAGAAAGTATGTAATAAGTAAGCCAAGGGAGTTTTCTTTCAAGTTGCAATAGAGCAGTAGGGCCCACTTTAAAACAGCAGATAATAGATAAGATGTTCAGAATTTAATGGTTTTAGTAATGAAGGTTGATGGCACACACATATTTCAGCCAGTAGAGAAGCATGAAAATTTGCCCCAACAATGTGCCAACTGATATAGGAGAAACCCTGGAGCTACCGCCGCCTTAGGTCTAAGGTTCCCAGAGACCTCCATCACTGGACACAGCAAACTTTCACCAAAATAATTGGGCACAGATATAATTTTGACGCAAAGTAGCAGAAATGATGACATTATTATGACATTACAGTGTAATTTCAGTGTAGTTGATAAAAATTCACTCTGCCTGTGCGAGTTTTAACAGATTGACTGCAATTAGGTAAAGCACATTGCCATGTTATGGTCACAGTTACACTGAATTTATGAGGAAAATGTGGCATTGTAATAAAAAAAACCATTGTGACTTGAGCCTAAAATTGCACTTTGTGCACTGTGGCTGTAGCTGTAGTAAAGTAAATATTTTATGGTGTTACAAGTCCTATAGTAAAACATACCACAGAAAACAATAAACTGCATAAAGCTTATACTATCTGAAAAAGGTGAGAACAATATTCTGTGAGGAAAAAATATATTTTCATATATTATAAGATACAGGGGGCATTCACTAAGAGGGATAGTTTGTCATTTATAAGCCATATTTTTTTACAGCAACTTACATAATGAGTATTAACCAATTAGCTTGATAATCTTTATCAACAGATGATAGATAATGGCTGAGGCTTAGATGTGAGCATGCTACTGAAATATTTGGAAATTTAAAAAAAATAAAATAACAGAAGACTAAAAATTAACAACTGTTTGATAAATGAGGCATACAGATTATTTTAAATTTGCCATCATTACATATACATGGAAGCTAATTTAAATTTAGATCTTGGCAGTGTTGCTGTATAAAGTTATGGTGTTGTATGGCTGTTGTCAGCCTGCGTATTTTTGCAGGCTGAGAGAAGCAGATCAGCCTCTTCTCCATTGATTTGAATCCGATCAGCCGGTGTGCGGTTACACACAGGCTGGGGTCAGCCCAAACACTGATTTCAGCTCTGCTGTGTGTGACCTCAGCCAGGCTGATCAGATTCAAATCATTGAAGCAGGGGCACTGAACAGATCTGCTTATCTTAGCCTGCAAAAATATGCCATATTATTGTACTATCCGGGATCTGTAAGTTTCTAAATACATTTCACTAAAATACACTACGGTGGGCCGATTCATCAAGGGTCGAATATCGAGGGTTAATTAACCCTCGATATTCGTCTGGGAACTTAAATCCTTCGAATATCGAAGTCGAAGGATTTAGCGCAGATAGTACGATCGAACGATCGAAGGATTATTCCTTCGATCAAACTATTAAATCCTTCGAATCGAACGATTTGAAGGATTTAAATCCAACGATCGAAGGAATATCCTTCGATCAAAAAAACTTAGGAAAGTCTATGGGGACCTTCCCCATAGGCTAACATTGACTTAGGTAGCTTTTAGCTGCCGAACTAGGGGGTCGAAGTTTTTTTTAAAGAGACAGTACTTCGACTATCGAATGGTCGAATAGTCGAACGATTTTTACTTCGAATCCTTTGATTTGAAGTCGTAGTCGAAGGTCGAAGTAGCCCAAAAAAAACTTAGAAATTCGAAGTTTTTTTACTTCGAATCCTTCACTCGAAGTTAGTGAATCGGCCCCTTGGTGTTTTCAACATGGCGGACAAATTCAGGGTCCAGGGACCACTGGCCAGGGCCCCCCTTCGGCATCCCTGCCCGGCCCCTACTGAGGCGCCGCTCAGTGCGCACACACGGATCAAGGCGCATGCGAGAATGGCGCCACCCAGCGGGCATGCGCGAACGGCGCCGAAATTTTTTTTTTGGGTGATTCGAAATATGGGGAGATGGGGTCTGGCCTGACACTGGACAAATTCTCTCAAGATGAATTGCACAAATAGGTATTTGCGGAGTTGTCTGCTGGTGACGTAATTACATTGCATATTTATGTGCAGTCCAGCTATATTTTGCATGTAAATTGCTTTTCCCAGTAACGGAACTAAATGCTTGGGAGCCCAGGCGCAGGATGTGCACCCTCCCCCCCCCCCAAGCCCTCTAGATGTACTAGATGCGCAGTTTACTTACCGTTGCCATCTTTGGCGGGCAGCGAGGGGAGCGATCCCTGGTGCAATTGCACCCTTTGCTCCCCCGGTAGTTACGCCACTGGCTTTTCTGCTTGGCTTTTTTTTTTTTAATAAAACACCTCCGAGCCGAATTATGGGCAATGAGAAAAACCAGAAATGCATGTTGGGAAAATAAATCTACAGGTTGAAAAACGCACATTATTATTTATATGTGGTATAAATGGTGTATTTACGCTCGACCACACGTTTTTAAAAACCTGTGACCTCGCCCTTAAAGTCATGTCACTTACAGCAATGGACAATTGAAGGTGTCATATTTTTATGCTTGCTATTTACACAGGCATAGACTGTCAGTAAGCTGCCATAAAAAAATCACTATTTATTGGGCCAGAGGGGAATGTTTGTGTTTGGCAGACTTGAGTACTTGATATATATATATTGGCCAGGCACCTTAGGGCACATTTACTTAGGGTCGAATATCGAGGGTTAATTAACCCTCGATATTCGACATTCGAAGTAAAATCCTTCAACTTCGAATATCGAAGTCAAAGGATTTACCGCATTTCCTTCGTTCGTACGATCGAAGGAAAAATCACTTGATCGAACGATTAAATCCTTCTAAACGAACGATCGATTTTCCTTCGATCAAAAAAACCTAGGAAAGCCTATGGGGACCTTACCCATAGGCTAACTGGTGCTCGTAGGTTTTAGGTGGCGAAGTAGGTGGTCGAATTTTTTTTTAAAGAGACAGTACTTCGACTATCAAATGGTCGAATAGTCAAAGATTTTAAGTTCGAATCGTTCGATTCGAAGTCGAAGTAGCTAAGTATTTTTTATTCTATTCCTTCAGTCGAGCTAAGTAAAAGTGCCCCTTAGACAAGTGAAAGGCTCACTGAATACAAAACAGTTAAAAGGGTCATTTTGAAATATGTGTGTGCGCCTCTCTATGTGTCTGAGTTTGTTTCCATCTATTTCGCCTCAGAAATAGCAGCATAAATAAAAGGCGCAGTGACCAGACGATATTTAGGATGATTGTATTAGCAGCAGCCAAGACTACCGGTCCCCAGAGGTGCACAGAACTTCCCATGTTCTCCCCTCCCAAGGAAATGCGGTCAGGACTGGGAGGAGACTCGCTGCTGAGGTGCAAAGGAAAAAGTTCGCTGTTATTTCCAGCCTCGCTTTAACCCGCCTCCAGGTAAGTACCCAGTGGAAGGAGAGCGCTGGGTATGGGACACAAGACACTTTGTGGGAGTGGGAGACGTTTTGCACTTCTACGGTATTACTGGCATGTGCATGTAGCGCCTGTGTGTAATCAACCAGCACTGCTAGAACATTAGAAGCGCTGCGTGCGGGGACATGTATGGAACAATAGGAATCCGGACGTATAGTGTACTTTTAACTATCCTACTGTGTCCTTTCTCCAGTCAATTCCCCTGCAGCTCTGGGTGTGTGAGGGGGATGGGACTGGTATGCTGAAGTTTTAAACTGTAGAGAGTTTATGAAGGAACACGGGATAACCACGGAGACAGTGAGAGTGACAGTGCGGCAGAACCAATAGAAACTGTTAAGAGCAGTTTACGAGTCAATGGGGAGTTGCGAAAGTTGACACACTGGTTGTAACGAGTTTAGTCACCGTGTAACCCCTCCCCCACTGGAATCTTAGTTGTGGCGAATGGCTACAATGACCACTACTGGCTGTAACAGACTCTGTCAAGAGAGCTTTGCAGAGCCTCCTATAGAAAATTTCTATATAAATTTGTTGTTTCTCTAACCTTCACACACACACACGTATATAGATATATATATCTATATATATATATATGTGTCACACAAAGCATAAACACTCTTGTATGTATGGATTTGGGGGCTCTGTATTAATTCTATATATTTTTTGACTGACTTTTTTCCGAAAATATTTCTGTCTGTGGGAGATTAGACGCCCAGCAACAAATTGCCTCTTCTTTGGACGACTAATCTCCCCTGAATGCCTTCCCGCCGGGCCCCGGCTAGAGTGTAAATTGCCGGCGGGATGGCTCTCGAATGGAAGACATTTAGGGAAGATTAGTCGCCCGAAGAAGAAACGATTTGTCGCTGGACGACTCCCTCGGTAGCCACATCTGCCACCACCCTCAGAGGTTTGATCCCCACCCCTTGCTGCGGGGGCTAAGCCCACGTTTTTACTGATAGGTGGAGAGGGTATAAGCCGCAGGATCAGCTTACAAAAATATAGAACATTTATTTACACCCCATACTAAATCACAGTTGTACTTTTATCAGTTCCCACATGTCAGATTTGAGGTACAGACAGAAATATTTTAGGAAAAAATAAAGTCAGTCAAAAAATATATAGAATTAATACAGAGCCCCTAAATCCATACATACAGGAGTGTTTATGCTTTGTGGGACGTGTGTGTGTGTGTGTGTGTAGGTTAGAGAAACAACAAATTTATATAGAAATTTTCTATAGGAGGCTCTGCAAAGCTCTCTTGAATGAGCTCATGTCAAGAAGGGGGCATATTTTCTTTACAGCCCAGCATTCACTTATAATTAATTACATACATATATCTCAGTTTAATTACTTTTTTAATATTATTGGAGTCAATATTCTTGGGCTGTCTATTCTACTTGGCAGGCATAAGGGTCTGCACCTGATCCTCAATACTGTACATAGGAGCCATGAAGCAACTAATGAGACATTAAACTACTTGCTGCATTTGAATTTATAAAACAACCGTCTTCTTGGCAGAAGGTCCAAGGGAGAATATATATATATATATATATATATATATATATATATATATAATATATAAATATATCTAATTTTTTTTTTACAAACGTATTAAAATGCAACTAAAACTGCCAAACTGTTTTTTAATATGCCGAATTGATGCTGTGAAACCCAGAGAGGATACAGAGTAGGACTCTGTCTTAGGTTAAATTGTTGAACTGCAGTGTAACCTCAAAGTGGAGGTAGCAGATGTTTCAGACATAAGCAAGTAAAAGACTCCAGAGTGTTACATGAAAATTTTAAATTAGCTAGTGTATTTTTTGCTGTTTTCCTGCCGTTTGTAAATTTTTGAGACTAGAAAATAATAGGAATATAGAAAATAATAGGGATATATTGTAATTTCTTTTTATTTTCCTACACAAATCTGGCTAAAGGAAAGCATCACACTGGTTATGGAAACGATCCCAGACAAGCCTGATGTGAAAAACATGTCTAAAGAATGCAGTATATGGCTGCACAAACTCTAACTGAAATGGATTACCAATAGTCTAGTACTGCCAAGGCACAAAATGTCAGCTGTCTGGCATCCCCAGCCAACTCTCTGTGCTACTCGACTGTCTCTTAACACCATTAGGTGAATAGTTGCTCTGATCCGTGAACACCCCAAAGTTCCCTCACTGCTTTGTCATAACCTTCTATGAGAAGCATTGTGTAGCACACTTCTGTTTCTTAGACCCCCCACCGATCACAATACACCTAACAACCCCATAGATATTTAGTGCCAATGTGAAAAATAACTCACAATACAGTTCTCCCTGTATGCAGGGAGAGTAAAATGGAGATTATTGGAATTGTTCTAGCCAAGTTTTCTATGTGTTATAGACTAGGAGCTATCAGTCATCAGTGTTGGTTCAGTATACAACAACAATTATTTAGTATATGGTTTAGCTGATTTTCCATTTACTTTCATTTAAGTCTATATAAAGAATGATGCGATCCGCATCGGAGCTCACCCAGTAGCGCTGTGCTTTCCTGGTCGCAGCCCGTACGAGACGCCGGCCACTTCCCGCCGGTATTCAGTGTAGAGTAGACAGTATTCTCGTCACTATCGGCGCTGATCCAGGACACGGCACACAGACAACAGCGTCAATGCAAAAGGTTGGCTTTAATTGAACACACACATGCGGTTGTGGATTACAGCGGTGGATACACAAGGCTGTCTGACTTACGCGTTTCTTGCCGGATCCCCCGGCACTTCCTCACTTCCTCACTTCCTTTCATTTAAGTCATTCATTCTTCTGACCAGTGTTGGGCCAAGTCGGCTGGGTGCCCTAGGCAACCTCCTCTTGCATGCACAGAAGAATGCATGCGCTGAATATGTGCCGCATCCACGGAAAGGCTGCAGAAGAAGGCAGGAACTAGGGGAAGGTGACAGAAGAGGTACGTGCCTGGTGTCACTCTACTTTTGTGCCCTAGGCACGTGCCTCTTCAACCTACCCCTAATTCCGGCCTGCTTCTGTTTTAAAGAGCAGTATAAAATTATCAATTTAAAAAAATTTGTCATTTACCATATTCATGATTTGGGCAGATCCGAGCCTCTTACAACAGGATTTGGTCAAATCCAGATGCCTAGAGACACTGAATCTGACAATTTTTGCTGGCTGCCGGCATTCAGCTGAATCCCAAAATAAGAATTTGAAGCATCCCTATAAAAAATAGATTGTTCTTTAATGGCAGGTGTTTCCTGCTCTAGTGACTTAAACACATACAGTTGTAGGTCTATGCCACACAATCCTGTTCTTGGATGGCTTATTTAATGTAGCAGAGCAGTGCCAGAACCTGCCTCTGCCTCGCATTTACTTGAATGGGAAATCCAAAAAAGGTTTCCTAGAACATTTTTGGGCTCAAAGGCACCATTACTGCTACGATACATGATTCCTATATAAGTGAATGGGAGATGGCAGTTGTGGTGGAGGAGCAGAGAATATACTTTGTATGGTGTCTGATTCCAGTCATTACCCAAAATGAGCATCAGAATATGAATCAGGTAAATGTGAGGAATAATGTTTTGTTTTTCCTGAGATGATTACAGCAATTCAGAAACCTTGTTTGCCATTGACCTTAGCCATTTTTAAGGTAAATATTTTATTTTATTCAAGGTGAACATCAGTTTTCAAATCAGAGTGTGAGAAGTCGGTATACAATACGTTATTCGCTTCTAATATAATTAAATACAACTTCTATGTGAGTACATAGAGTAGAAATAGACAGAAGGATAAATAATCGTGTGTAGAGGGATGCAAGTCAGGGGGAAAAAAAGAGAGTGAGTGAAAGAGATGGATAAAGCATTTGGAGAGTCGATCTGCGGTCAAAAGTGTCTCGGTGAGCTCAGTCCAACACTGTGCTTGATGGTCAGGTTGTTTCCATCTCTTATCATACATCTGTCATTTGCATGGCATTTGACCCCAATGTAGGAGAATTAAGCCTGTCCAGCAATAGGTCTAGTGGAGTTAAGCTGGCCAATAGAAAGAGTGTATCTTTGCCCAATATGGCCACCTGCATTTTAGGACAAATTAGGATGATCGATCATTTCGCCCCTGGACCTCTTTCCAAGTTCAAAAAGATTTACCCCTATATGTAATAAAAGGTACTAGGTGTGCCTGGGAGCAGTTACCCATAGCAACCAATAGAGGTTTGTTTTAAAACAAGTGACCAGTAAATGCTATGCTGCTGGTTGGTTGCTATGGGTTACTGCTCCTTGCCAAAGTTAATGCCTTTCATGAAATAACCCACTTAATGTGCAAAGATCAGTGGACCACTGATTTTTTTTATTGAGATACAGTCTGTAAAATTGTTGATTTTTGTTTTACAGGTCTCGCTCAATCTATTAAGTTTTGGAAGCCTGGGTCACAAATATTTGTATGTTGGATTCTTTCCAAAGGAGCAACCAATTAACTAACCAAATTGTTCACCACAGTATTAGACTGGCCCTGATGACATACATATTGGATCAGAGATTCTCCTTAGTTTAAGTCTGACCTTGGCATTAGTAGCTAGGATCCTGGCACTGTCTGAGGGGGTGCAGGGACTCCAGATAAAGGAGCCTGTCCCCCTCAGACAGCTATCATTTTCTGCTGTTTTAAATTACTCACTTGCTGCATTGCTTTCACGACAGCCTCCCTGATACCTTTTTGTTCTTAATCTTCCAAACTATATTATAAGCCAATATGAGTCAGAGTAGTGATCCCAGTCCACGGTTAGTAGAGTCTCCTCTGCTGCTTCAGAGCTCAGACCTTTTCTGCAATTTAGACATCCCTCAGCTTGAACGTATACGTCATCCAGACTCCCTTACTCCATCTCCAAATAGTGTACCCCCATCCCCTATGCTCCCAATTCCTGTTTCTGTTCCAAACGGAGACTGGGAAAGCCGCGAGGAACTGCGCCTTCGAGAACTAGAAGAAGCAAGAGCTCGAGCCGCTCAAATGGAGAAAACTATGCGATGGTGGTCAGACTGTACAGCTAACTGGAGGGAGAAGTGGAGTAAAGTAAGAGCAGAGCGCAATAAGGCAAGGGAAGAAGGAGCTCAGCTCAGGAGTCGGCTTGAAATCCTTAGTAAAGAACTGGGAGCCTTGAAAAGAGAAAGGCAAGAAGCAGCCACTGAAACAGAGCAACTCCGAAAGGAGCTAGAGAGACTACAAGGAAAAGCAAGAGTGTTAGTGTCCAATGATCATGATATAGAGGAGCCAGTAAGAGATGTGGAAATTGAGAAACTCACAAAAAACAAGGTTAGTTTCACCAATATAGTGCTAGATATATGAGTAAAAACAATAAGGCAATTTTAAATGGTTTAAATTACATAAATAAAGGTTAATAATAGTAATACATGTTTTAGGAGCATTATATGGTGTGCAGGCATATATCAGCTTGAACAATGTTCGCAAGAGAATGTTGTGCCTCTAAATGATACATTTCTGAGCTTCCTTCTACACCCAGCACTAAATTAAAATTCCAGTGAGAGGTGCAGAGCGCATTACTTATAGGTGAAGAGTATTTGATGCCTGCCATAGACACAAGGTAGGGTAGACACTTTTTCTGGAAAGAAAATACTGGCCTTCATATATTTTTTTGCTATTTTCCCTATTAATTAAATTGGTATCATGTATAGTTTTTACCGCCAAGCCAATAAAATACCTGACAGTTATATAGGTCCATACAAAGAGCACCGCAAGGCACAACACTGCTGGTTTTATGTTTTTTTTTCTTGGGGAGGTGGATTGCAATAACACAAACACAAATTTTAAATGCAGTCAATAAAAATCTAAATGTTTACACATGCTGTTTTATGTGTCTTAACCAGGGATGTATAATATGCACAAGTATGTTTCCCAGCATCCCTGGGAGTTATAAAAACATGGAAATACCTATATTCTGTAATTTTTTTTTAAAATTGACTCCATTGTATTGTTCCACTAACAAAGAAGAAATGCGGAGCTACTTAGCCAACTGAAAACATGTAATTGGTTTTGGATCATTGTTGCTGTGTAGAAAGTGAAGCAGGCCAAATTATACTGTGCTTCTCCTAAGCAAGTAATGGTATAAATGTAAAAGGCAACATACTGGGAGAAGTTTGTCCTACCAACATTAATGTAATGCTGAAGTGCAAGTGAACTGTTTAATGTATATATTTAATATTCACCCAATATACTCCTTCTGGTTTTTTTGTTCTAGGACTCAGACCTTGATAATAGTGTGCGGCTTGAGTGCTGGGAGATTCAGAATGGGGGACCTTCACGCAGCCCTAGGCCCCGTAACTGGGAAGACGTGAGTCCCAGTGAGGACGACACAACAAAAATCACAGCACTTAAACTGAGGCTAGATGAAAGCCAGAAGGTGCTGCTAAAAGAAAGGGAGTATGTGGCAATATAGCTATTACACTTTATAGTATGCAGTAAATTATTTATATCTGAAATAATATTAATGTTGGTATTAGCATGTGAAACCTCTTGAAAGTTAAGGGGTTAATAAAGGGAAGTTATATATTAAATGTTTCTGTGTTTAAAAATGATGCATACTATGTTTATTTTGCAACTCAATATGAGTTTTAAATATTGCTTACCTTAATGCATTCATTGTCTATGGACAACAGTAATGGCAAAACCATCCTCTTATGGTCATCATTGATTTATATGGAGAATGCTCCATCAAAAGCAACCAAAATAAGTTATATGCCCTTATAAACCAGAACTTTATAGTGTGTAGGAGAAATATAGAGTAAGTATAAGGGGTTAAAAACCTCAGAATGCAAAGCTAAGAATCAGCTAATATATGGGGGGTAAAATGTAGAGGGCATACAGCAGGGAAGATAAGTATTGAACATGTCAGCGTTTTTTTAATGGGACTATTGAAATGAAGTTTACACCAGATGCCTGTAACAAAGTCCATCAATTAATTTATATGTAGTAAAGTGGAATGACACAGGGAATACATATTGAACACACATACTGAAATGTATTTAATACATGGAAGAAAAGCCTTTGTTTGTAATGAAAGCTTCCTGTGTGGAGAAACTAGTCACATGCATTGCTCAGACGTGATTTTAGGCCATTCTTCCACACAGACTGTCTTCAAATCTTGAAGGTTTCCGAGGGCCACTTCAGTGAACTTTGATCTTCAGTTCTTTCCATACATTTTCAATTGGATTCAAGTCGGGTGATTGACTGGGCCATTCTAGCAGCTTTATTTTCTTTCTCTGAAACCAATTGACAGTTTTCTTGTTTGTGTGTTTGGGATCATTGTCTTGCTGAAATGTCCACCCTCGTTTCATCTTCAGCATCCTGGTAGATGGCAGTAGATTATTATCAGGAATGTCCTGGTACATTTCTCTATTCATACTTCCTTCAATTATATGAAGTCTGCCAGTACTATATGCTGAAAAACAGCCCCACAAAATGATGTTCCACATCCAAACTTCACTGTTGGTATGGTGTTTTTGGTGTGAGGTGCAGTGCCATTTCGCCTCCAAACATGGTGTGTGCAATGACGTCCAAAGAGTTCAATTTTGGTCTCATCTGACCAGACAATATTCTCCCAGAATTTTATTGGCTTATCAAAATGTTGTGCAGCAAACTTCAGACATGCTTCAACATGCTTTTTTCTTCAGTACTGGAGTCTTGCGCGGTGAGCGTGCATAGAGGACGTGTCAATTGAGTGCATTACTTATTGTTTTCTTTGAAAGAACTGTATCTTCTAATTTAAGGTCTTTTTTTTGAGTGATCCTTGGCTCTTGGACAACTCTTCTGACAGTTTAGGGTGAAACTATCTTTCCACTTCCGGATTGTGGCCCCCCCAATGGTGCTCACTGGAACATTCAGAAGCTTAGAAATATGTCTGTAACCAATGCCATCAGTATGTTTTCAAAGCAATAAGGTTGCCACGGTCTTGATAGAGCTCTTTGCTCTTGCCCATCATGAAATACTTCTTGTGTGATACCTTGGTAACGAGAAGTCTTTTTATAAGTCATTAGTTAGAACTAAATCAGCTGATATTAATTTGCACTTATAGGGGGCAGGATTGCTTTCTAAATTCTGACAATTTCAGCAGGTTTCTTGGCTTTCCATGGCTTTTTGCCCCTCCTTTTCTTTCTTTGTTCAATACTCATTCCCTGTGTCATTACACTTTATTACATACAACTTAATTTATGGATTTATTTGTTTTGAGTTCTTTGTGTGAATTACTTGGGTTGTTACCCACATCGGGTGTAACATCAATAGCCCCATTAGAAATATATTTACTGTAAAAAATGTTGACGTGTTCAATACTTATTTTCACTGCTGTATTTTCAACAATGTTCATCAGACTGTTGAACATTTATTGAGCTAATGAAGGGTGGGTTTTATAAACTAAAGAAGTCTGAAAATCTGTGATGCTTTGGACTTTACTTCCCATTAGTCATTCATAGTAACCAATCAGCCATAAACTTTGATCAGTGTAAGACGTATGAAAGTATAATTCTGATTGCTTGCTTGCAGTAAAATGTATTTAATGGAGGTATTACCAAATTCAGGACCCCAGAAAAGCACCATATACACCTGCCTGATGTTTGATTATAGTGTATTATCACCAAGCTACAGAAAACCATAGTTGATTGGCATTGTGATAGTTGAAAGTATTGGGTTCCCAACTATAAAGACATAGCAGAGTCAAATGATGTTTATACTTTGGTTTTAATTTATGCCCATTTATCATCATGGTCAATGACCATAGCATCAAAATGGAAGATTGTGAGCCAATCTGTACAGATGTAGAAATAAAAGGTAAACAAATTTAATAATTGGTTTTAAAAAATATATAATATAATAAACTTCTTCTTTGAGTAGAAATAGTTGTCCCATTTGTAGTAACCTTCGACTGTAACAGTTATTTTTGTTTCTAGCCAAACCAATAGGATCTGGTAAAACATGGTCACGTGGTGTACTAAGAAACTGCATAAATAAAGATGGCACAAAGCATTATTTTAGTTGTGCAACAGAAATGTATTCTGTATGCAATACTTGTTGTTCTTCTGCTGTCTTAGAGATAAGATGCTGCTCAATAAAACCATTGAGAAGATGGAAGCAGAAATCAGTCAGTGGAAAATGAAATGTGAAGAGCTGAACAAATCCAGACAGGAGGCAGTTAAGCAGGTAAGAAAAATGAGAGAGATTTCCAATGCACAATGTTTTCCTTAGTAATTATTACAAAACATGAGGTGTTAGTACCACACTTCGACCAAAATATGTAAGCTTGTGTGCAACATGAAGGCCAATCATTTAACGTCCTACACTGCCTATTAACATTCTGATTCTGTATTTCATTCAATAATCAACCCCCTGCGCACAATGGGACTGAGTAGCAAGACCCTGTTGCACTTACCCATAACTCAGTCTAACTTTGCAGTGCATTTAAAATCAAGTACCCCAGCAAACAATGTGACTGAATAATATGACCCTGTTGCACTTACCCTTAACACAGGAGCTGTAGCGAGCAAACACGGAGCTTTTAAGCCCCAGCTAATTACCATACACCTGTGAGTAGTTCTCTGTTATGAAGGCCAAATGGCAACTAGAAGCAATATTAGGCTACACTTTGTACCCAAATGTATGTGTTTTGTATTAAAGGGTGATTTGCCTTTGTTTACTTTTAGGGGCATGTTTACTAACATTGGAGATAAATATCTGGAGAAATTTCTGGAGATGTTGCCCATGGCAACCAATCAGCAATTAGATTTAAACAGCCACAGCCAAGTTAGAAAACAAAAGCAAAGATCTGATTGGTTGCTATGGGCAACATCTCCAGAAATCTCTCCAGATATTTATCTCCAATGTTAGTAAACATGCCCCTTAGTGTGTTATAGAATGGCTAATTATAAGCAACTTTTCAACTGGTCTTAATTTTTTCTTTTTTTATAGTTTTTAAATTATTTGCCTTCTTGTTCAGACTCCTTCCAGCTTTCAAATGGGGTCACTGACCCCGTCAAAAAACAAATGCTCTGTAACACATTTTTTGTTATTGCTACTTTTTATTACTCATTTTTCTATTCAGACCCTCTCCTATTCAATACATTTTAATATTTTAACATCTGTAACATTTAAATATTTTTAACTATTGTTGCTTGAATTTAGCTTGATGCTACATTAATTTTCCTTTTTTCCATCCCCATCTGTTTTCTTGGGTTCCGAAACTATAATATTTACCAAGTGTCAGGGATTTATTCCACACCAGTTCAAAAGCTTCAAAGACAAAGGATTAAAGGAACAGTAACACCAAAAAATTTAAGTGTTTTAAAGTAATGAACATATCATGTAGTGTTGCCCTGCACTGGTAAAACTGATGTGTTTGCTTCAGAAACACTACTTTAGTTCATATAAACAAGCTGCTGTGGAGCATTGGCGGAAATTGAAAAACGGCTATATGGCACAGGTTAAACGAATGGGTAACAGATAACACCATTAGACAAACAGAGCTTATTTGCTATCTGCTGTGTAACCTGAGCCTTTTCTCCTTTGAATATCTGCCCCCATTGCTATACAGCAGCTTATTTATATAAACAGTAGTATATATATAAATAGTAGTGTTTCTTAAAGGACCAGTAACATCAAAAAATTTTTTTTAAAAATTCGTTAGAAAACAACGAAAAAAAAACACCAAGACAAATTAAAATTTCAAAATTGCAAAGCCTTTATTAAGAAATAACTTACTGAAACTCCACTTCCTGTCCTCTTCTGAAACGGCGATATGGCGACCATCCATAGTGTGGTGCTGGATTTGTCCTCCCTGGCTAGCTCCCATAGGCTACTAACAGCAGGAAGACGGTGCTGGAAAGCAGACGGCTGGATGAAGAGCTGAAGTGCCCGGTGTGTTCCCGGACCATCCTTGTGCAGAGCAGCGCGCCTCTGGGGAGATCTTGCAGGGACTCAGCCTCCTACTAACCCAGCCCTGCAGCAGCAGGCGATTCTTAGCGAGAGTGCCCCAGGCGGGTGGCAGGGCACACAGACATCGCAGACATCACAGATTGTCTCTTCATCCCCTCTGGGACGCATCTATCAGCACAGAAGCGTTACATCGCAGGAGCGTTACAAGCGGTGTGCGGCTGGTGCTGGGCCGGTGTCTGTGTGAGGCGCAAGAGTGAGCGCACACTGACAGCCTCCATCGCTCCGACTTGGAACCAAAAGGGGGAATCGGTACAATCCCAGCAGCCTCTCTCCAGAGCGGGACTAAGGAGGCTTCCAAGCAGCGGCGCGATGCAATCCGTGCATGAGAATGGCCGAGTGCTGCTGCTGCCTGTGAAAAAAGTGTGCGGCTGTCAGTGTGCGCTCGCACACCACTTGTAACGCTCCTGCGATGTAAAGCTCCTGTGCTGATAGATGCGTCCCAGAGGGGATGAAGAGACAATCTGTGATGTCTGCGATGTCTGTGTGCCCTGCCAACCGCCTGGGGCACTCTCGCTAAGAATCGCCTGCTGCTGCAGGGCTGGGTTAGTAGGAGGCTGAGTCCCTGCAAGATCTCCCCAGAGGCGCGCTGCTCTGCACAAGGATGTTCTGGGAACACACCGGGCACTTCAGCTCTTCATCCAGCCGTCTGCTTTCCAGCACCGTCTTCCTGCTGTCCATAGCCTATGGGAGCTAGCCAGGGAGGACAAATCCAGCACCGCACTATGGATGGTCGCCATATCGCCGTTTCAGAAGAGGACAGGAAATGGAGTTTCAGTAAGTTATTTCTTAATAAAGGCTTTGCAATTTTGAAATTTTAATTTGTCTTGGTGTTTTTTTTCGTTGTTTTCTAACGAATATTTTTTTAAAAATTTTGATGTTACTGGTCCTTTAAGCAAACACAGCAGTTTTACCAGTGCAGGGCAACACTGCATTATATTTTCATTACTTTAAAACACTTTTATTTTTTGATGTTACTGTTCCTTTAAGGGCTATGGCAGATGTGACGTGTTGCTTTTCCAAGGAAGGAAACAATGGACTTCTCTAGAAAACTGCCATTTACATTATTGCCAGTAAAACATTTTGAGAACATTAGTTGCCCATGGTATGAGTGTTTGCACAAAATTTGAAATGCAGTCAATAAAAATGTAAATGTAATGCAAATGTGTTTCATTCACATTGAACATTTTTCATCTATATGTGAGCTCACCTCGCCCAAATTTGTCCATGAGCAGTAACCCATAGAAATCAATCAGTGACTAGCTTTTTTCAGCCAGCTACAGGTAAAACAGTGAATGCAACAATTTGATTGGTTGCCAATGGTTTCTGCCCATGAACTACATTGCATTATCCCACTAACAGAAGAGATATTAAGCTACTTAGCCAACGGAAAACATGTACCGTATATACTCGAGTATAAGCCGAGTTTTTCAGCCCCCAAAATATGCTGAAAAACTCTACCTCGGCTTATACTCGGGTCAAGCGCAAAAACGGTATCCGGCGCCTAAGAATATTCGCCGGCGCCTAAGAATATTCGCCAGCGCCTTAGAATAGTAGCCGGCGCCTAAGAATATTCGCCGGCGCCTTAGAATAGTAGCCAGCGCCTAAGAATATTCGCCGGCGCCTTAGAATAGTAGCCGGCGCCTAAGAATAGTCATCCAAAAACGAGATTGAAACTTACCAGAAGCTGCTGCATTTCTCACCTCGGCTTATACTCGAGTCAATAAGCTTTCCCAGTTTTTGGAGGTAAAATTAGGTACCTCGGCTTATACTCGGGACGGCTTATACTCGAGTATATACGGTACTTGATTTTGGACCATTGTTGCTGTGTAGGAAGCGAGACAGGCCTACTCATACATTGCATCTCCAAAGCAAGTAAGAGTATAAATGAAAAAAGCAACATACTGTAAAGCATTATCAGGACAGTAGTCACCTGCAGTAGAACAGATTTGGGGCCCTGACTCACTGGGCACCTGGTGAAGTGCCTGACAATACCTTCCCTTCACTTTTGTTGGAATCGCTGCATGTAACGATCACCTGAAAATGTGGAGGAAGGCACTTTAGAGTGAATACCCAGGATCGTCACATGTAATGTTTCTCAAATGTGGCCATTCCAATGTGAAGGAGTTGGTATTGTTTTGTGCTTCTTCCTGTGTGCAGGACAATGAACCCTCCCATGTGTCAGTGCCCTTATTGCTGGCGACTAATTTCCACATATGCCAAAGCCTCGCCTAGAGCAGGGACTCTGCTGTGTTTATAAAGGTTAAATTGTAAGATTCTCCCTCCTATCTCCCCCTCATCCCAACACACAACGACCAGGTGCTATGTCTGACCAAGGCTGATGAGAGGAACACTCTCCATGGAGTCAACCCACGTAAGGCCGCAGGACCATATAATATCCTTGCTCAGAGAATGTGCAGACCAGCTGGCGGATGTTCTCACCAACATCTTCAACATTTCCCTGAGCACTGCTGTTGTTCCCGAAGTGCTTCAAGGAGTCCATCATTATTCCTGTGCCAAAGAAACCCTATGTGTCTGCCTCAACGACTATCATCCTATTGCACTAACATCCACCATAATGAAGGGCTTCGAGAGGCTGGTCATGAGACACATTAGATGCCTGTTGTCACCATCTCTGGACCCACTGCAGTTTGCCTACCATTCCAATCGCTCAACGGTCCTAAACCTCAGTCGACCATTAAATTCACAAACTTGCCAGCCATTGACTAATCCATAAATGAAACCTGCCTGTATTACATGGTTTTTTTTCAGTCTGTTGCTTTGTCAACTGGTCTCAGCATAAGGTTTTTTTTAGGGTTGAGCAAGTTCTATTACTTTATTTAAACCAAATTTTTTTTAATACAGTAAATAAGCTTTTAAGCAAATTGAAAAAATAAGTGGAACTATATTAATTATAGGTGAACAGAAGGATTATCAAGCACAGGAATTATTGGTGAACTTAGAATGCGGCACATGGTTAATTGACTGGGAATGTATTTATAATATTCCTCATTTTGCAGCTCACTCTCCTAAGGGAGCGCCACCAGGATGAGTTGGGACGGATTTCTGAGGATCTTCAAGATGAACTTGGTGTTCGATCCAGCATGGACAAGAAACTTGCAGAGCTCAGAGCTGAGGTACTTAGAGGAGAATTGCCCATATTCTAGTAGGCACAATTTTGTTATACAGTGAATCAGAACCTCTTAATTTCACTAATAGTAACATTTACAGAGGACAAACACACATTCTGGTTCATCAAAATATCAATATGTCTTGTATCTGCACGAGTTTCTTCCAGACACTCTGGTTTCCTCCAAAACCCCAAATATATGTTTGAAATTTGAGTGGCTCCTGACAGAATTAACCATAGTGTTAGTGATATGGGCCTTATTGCAACCTATGCTGGCAGGGCCACCATTAGGAATTCTGGTGTCACATACTAAATTGCCCCTGCTAACAAGTACAATGGGGCCACAATGCAGAATATGACCCATGATCCATCTCAGTCACACTAAAACCATGCCCATGATCCACTCATCCTCCTGCCCACTTTCTTGTAAGGCCTGGTCCCCTTCATGACCTTCAAATCTCAATTCTATATATGTTAGAGCCCCCTTTACTATGGGGCTTATGTTGGTGGTATTGTATGCTGGGTCAGGGTCTGATATGAATGATTGGGATTCAGCCGAACCCCCGAATCCTTTCGGGAAAGGTTCTGCCAAATACCAAATCCAAATTTGCATATGCAAATTAGAGGTGGGTAGGGGGGAAAGAGAAAAATGTTTCTACTTTCTTGTGTTGTGACAAGTCTCGTGATTTTAAGGACGAATCCAGATCCTGCAGAAAAAGGCAGAATCCTTGTGGAATACCGAAACTGAATCCTGAATTTGGTGCATCCCTAGTTATTTCTGTATACCATGCTGCATAATATACTGGTGCTATATAAAGTAGGATAATGAACAATATGTGTGTGCTTTTTAATATGTAATCTAATTTATTTGCTAAAAGCAGTGGCAGAACTACTGGGGGAGCAGGGGTGCGATTGCACCAGGGCCCACACTCCCTCAGGGCCAGCCGGGGTTGCGGGCCCGTGTCACGACAAGAAGATCGCTTCTGGAGGGTGGGGGGGCCCGTCTAGTACATTACTGGCTAAAAGATGAAAAGTCCACCAGATAGAATATTTAATATGACTATTAAACAAATTTCATTGTAAAACTCAGATTTTGTGAACTTACTTATAGATGGAGGGACTTCAAGCTGAGAATGCAGAAGAGTGGGGCCGGCGGGAAAGGCTGGAGACAGAGAAACTGAACCTCGAGCGGGAAAACAAGAAGCTGAGGCTTCAGATTCAAGACCTGGAGGAGATTCTAACTCGAAAAAGAAGACAGAGCGCCAGTGCTCTTGATACGGACCTGAAGTCAATCCAGGCAGAGCTCTTTGAGAAGAATAAGGTGAGAAGCAAATCATTTTAACCTGTGTCACTCTGTAAAATGGTTGTTGTGTGAGACCTTAACGTAGCTGTGGTTGCTAAGACAGTAAAATCACAGCGGAGCTTATGTCAGACATAGTGTTTCTTTACTAGAAGAATTGCTGGCTAATCCCTGCGTCTCCTGTCATTTATATGAATGAAAACATCACAATTTCTAAAAGCTTTTTTAGGCCTGAAGTCTTTTTGCATCTAGTCATACAAAGTAGCGATTTTCAGCAGGTTACTGCAGGGACAAAAACTAGCTCCTTTTCAGAAAAAAATGTTAGACCACTATTTCAAAAGATTTTTCTGATATTTAAGAATCAATTATACACCTTATATTCATTTCTATTTTGTATTGTACAAATAGGTTATAATTTAAAGGGGATCACGGAGACTAACTTTAAGCAATCTATTGGTTGAGTTCTGCTCTGGTGAGAGGCTTAGGAGTGCCACATATTTATCATCAATAAATTACCTATGGAAAACTATAAAGGGCAGATTTATGAAAATGTGAGTTTAGAGCTTAATAAATAAAAATTCACCCACGTTTATTTTGTTTATACGGGATTTTTAGAACCATATTTATCAAATGGTGAAGTCTTTCACCCATTGTTAAATACAATTCTAAAAATCCCATAGGAATGAATAGAAGTTAGGTGAATTTTTATTTATTAAGCTCTAAACTCACATTTTCATAAATCTGCCCTTATAGTTTTCCATGGGTAATTTATTGATGATAAATATGTGGAACCTCCAAAAAAGTGGCTATAAAGGATTCGTGAAGTCTGTTTCACGAGGTGGGGGGGCGCAGTATGTTAGGCACTCCCTATGAAATAGAATCGTACAATAGAAACACCTGTATTTTACTTCCGTTTCTACTCATTTCCCCAGTATTCTTTGTGCAAATTTCTGTTCAAACATGCACAGTAGACTCAACATGGCAAGATTAATTTTACTGCGCCAGTAAAAAAAAGACTATGGCACATGTTAAATAGTGGATAACAAATAACACCATTATGTTCTACAGAGCTTATCTGCTGTGTAACCGGAGTCGTTTCTCCTTTGAATGGCTGCCCCCATTGCTACACAGCAGCTTATTTATATAAACAATAGTAGTGTTTCTGAGCCAAACACAACAGTTTTACCAGTGCAGGGCAACGCTACATTATATTTGTATTACTTTAAAACACTTTTATTTTTTGATGTTGTTGTTCCTTAAAGCATTGCAGCATTTTTGCATGACTAATTGGAATTGACTATTTACAGAGGTACCCACGGCAAAACATGCATCTGGTTAGTATTTTAACCCTTTCCCTGCCAGCTGTTTTGTCCTAGATGCGAACATCTACTGCCAAGCAGTTTTTAGATATTTTGCACTCTTTCACTTTAAGGGCCTTTCCTGGGGTGGTCTTTTAGTTTACCCAGGAAAACAATATATTGTTTTTTACAGGACAACCTGAACTTTCACAATATGCAAGAATTTTGGTGTAATTCTACTTCTGCAAAAAAAATATAGGCTTCTAAGTGTCTAATAAAATGAAAAAAATCATGTTTCACGAAGAACAATCACATATATCAGAAACATAATTTATTTTATGTACGAGAACACAGCCGATTTGGAAAGGTCTATGTCTCCTGAACGCGGCAATACCAAATATATATAGTTTATGGAGATTTCTCACTTGTATAGCTCAAAATCTACAAGCAGTGTACTACCAAATTTCCAAAGCAACGCTCCCCAAACGGCATACTTTTGATTTCAAGGCCAAACATTCCGCTAACAGTAGGTTTACCCTAGAAAACTACCCATTATAGAAAGAACAGATTCTGGTGAATCAAAAATGGGTAATAATATCTTTGTACTCCAAACTACCAAGTTGCAATTGTTTCCTAAAGTTATGTTTTTAGAAATCGGTGAATTTTTTGAAAAATGACCTCAAAGCTTCCACTCTACAGCAACATATCTCCCACACATCATTAGGTATCACCGTAAAACACCCCAAATATGAAATCCTGGGGTCCACTGAACAGTTTGATGCCCAATATGTATAGGTGTACCCAAGCACGTGGCATAGGGGGCACCAAAAGGAAGACCCCCCGTTTGTTCTGTCATTTCAGGTACTGCAAAATCAACACATTTACATCGTTTTGGGGGGGGGGGCAAAAGTATAAAAAAGTAAGTTCACCCAAGAAAACCATATATTTTCAGAAAGTACACATTCCCACGAATCCAAATTGGGTATGCATGTCTTTCTACGCCAAAGTACCAAGCCGCAAACCATTCCTAAATTTGGTGGCTTTGGTGACATTTCCAAAAGTCAATTTCTACCCTGCAGCATCGTATTTCCCACATACTTTTAGGTATCAAGATAAAACACCCCAAATATGAAATCCTGGGGTCCACTGAACAGTTTGATGCCCAATATGTATAGGTGTACCCAAGCACGTGGCATAGGGGGCCCCAAAAAGAAGACCCCCATTTGGTCTGTCATTTCAGGTACTGCAAAATCAACACATTTACATAGTTTTGGGGGGCGGCAAATGTAGAAAAAAGTACAGTCACCCTAGAAAACCATATATTTTCGGAAAGTACACATTCCCCTGAATCCAAATTGGGTATGCATGTTATTCTACTCCAAAGTACCAAGTCGCAAACCATTCCTAAATTTGGTGATTTTGGTGACATTTCCAAAAATCACTTTAAAATTTCTACCCTGCAGCATCGTATTACCCACATACTTTTAGGATCAAGACCCCCATATGGTCTGTCATTTCAGATACTGCAAAATCAACACATTTACATTGTTTCTGGGGGGGGGGGGCAAATGTAGAAAAAAGTAATTTCACCCCAGAAAACCATATATTTTCGGAAGTACACATTCCCACAAATCTAAATTGGGTATGCATGTCTTTGTACTCCAAAATACCAAGCCGCAAACCATTCCTAAATTTGGTGATTTTGGTGACATTTCCAAAAATGACTTCAAAATTTCTACCCTGCAGCATCGTATTACCCACATACTTTTAGGTTTCAAGAGAAATCACCCCAAATATGAAAGCCTAGGGTCCTCTGAACAGTTTGATGACCAAAATGTATAGGTGTACCCAAGCACGTGGCATATAGGGGCCCCAAAACGAAGACCCCCATATGGTCTGTCATTTCAGATACTGCAAAATCAACACATTTACATTGTTTTGAGGGGGGCAAAGGTAGAAAAAAGTACATTCACCCCAGAAAACCATATATTTTCGGAAAGTACACATTCCCGCAAATCCAAATTGGGTATGCATGTCTTTGTACTCCAAAGTACCAAGTCGCAAGCCTTTCCTAAATTTGGCGATAAAAGCAACAGTTTTTACATTTTTGAAAATTGCCTAAAAATATTGCAATTGGCCGCATTTATCTCACCCAATTTCTTACATACAATTGTAAAACACCATAAATACTGATGCCAAGGGTCAACTGAACTGTTTGATGCCCAATATGCATTCATATACCAAGGCAGCTGGCATGTGCGGACCCCAAATGAAAATAGTGCATATGATTTTTCTCCGCTGCAGATTCGCCTTCTGTGAACATAGACCCTTAACTTGATATTATGCGCCTTAAGACCCTTCTAACAGCAAAGACCCCCCAAAACCATATATTTTTGGAAAGTACACATTCTGACGAATCCAAAAAAGATAAAGATGTCTTTCTACACCAAACTACCAAACTGCAAAGCTTTTCTAAACGTAGAGGTTTTTACAACATTTCTGAAAATCGCCTAAAATTGTTGCAGTTTGCCGCATTTATCGCACACAGTGTTTTACGTATAAAGAAAAATCACCCTAAATATGGACGTCAGAGGTCTACTGAATAGTTTGATGCCCAATATGGAAAGATTTACCAAAGTATGTGGCGTGTACAGACCCCAAATGAAAAACATGCATATGAATTTTCACTCTAGCCAACTAAGCTGCAGAAAAGAGAGCCCCAACTGTGCATTATGTGCCGTAAGACCTCAAAACTGTAAAAAGACACCCAGAAAACTATATATTTTTGGAAAGCATATATTCTGGTGAATCAAACTAAGTAAAATAAATCTTTCTATACCAAAGCACCAAACAGCAAAACTATACTAAAGATACATAAGGAATAATGCATGGATAAAATTGCAATAAAACCACAAACATAGCGTAAATCAATGAAATAACAAAATAATTGATCCGACAGCGTAATTAGTGGCCGAAATCGATTATCCAATAGTTACGCTGTCAAAATAACATGTTTTTAGGCAAAACAAACATGAACAAACAATGAATAAGTAAAAAAAACACCAGTTTTTGAGTTTTTGTGTATACATATTTGTGCACTTCTAAAAGTTGTCTGAGTGTGCAAATACGTGTAATTAAGTGTAAATAAGTGTACAAAAGGGACCAAGTGTGCTTAAAAAAAAAAAATTCCAATCTTTACTAAAATCTTTGTGTAAGTGTATAAATGTACTGTAAGTATGTGTAAGTGCAGGTAAGTGTGTAAAAAGCCGCCAAAGCAGAGAGAAGGGCTCAGCTGCAGGAGAATGTACAGTGTACGTTCTTGGCAGCCTGAGCCCTGAACCGCCAGCACGTACGTGCTTGGCGGTTAAAGGGTTAAACCTCTTAATTTCACCAATAGTAAAACATTCACAGAGAACAAAAAGACATTCTTGGAAACATCAAAACACACTTTTGGCATAAAATCTGGAAAAACATGGAAAAGTACCCAATTAAATACATTATAGATTGGTGAGATGGCAAAAAACGGTGTAAAATGCTGGAAAACTTAAAATCAGGGTATGTAAAATTGAGGTTATACCTTGTCAAATGCTCTGGAGCTCCCTCACATCTGTGTGCTCTGTACTTTGCACCCAAGGCTGCTCCTGCCATGAGGCAAGGAGCCAGTTATAAGGGGGGCAAAAAGCTGCCTCTTGTCAATTTAAGAGCCAAACTTCTGGGTTTTAACCAGGGAATCCGGCTCCGCTAGTGCAGAGAGCGCCATTGCACTTAATGCACTACACTAACGATGCTGCCCACCTTTGACCCGCTCCAACATTTTTTACGCGCCGGAGAGGCAGTATCTGGGCTGCAGCAGCAGCCCCAGAATCGTGCTGTTTGCATACTTGCTCCCAATTCATCAGAGAAGGCTGCACCGGTGTATTGACGCTAACTGCAATCTGCAAGGAGCCCATATAGTGCAAGTACCTTTGTGGATATTGCGTTTATGCCTCAGCAATATTGCTCTTTGCACTTGTGCTTGCATTCATAAATGAATGTTTGAGAGTTATGTTAACAACCCACAAATGAAATTGGAATACATTTAAAAGTATATATCTGGGTTATAGATTTGTTTCTACGTTAGAACAGCAATTCACTAGATGTTTCCCATCCCAGAATTAATTTCTTGTCTCTTCCTTTTTGACTTTTTGCCAAAGAGTGGAAAATCTTTCAACAGAAGGTAAATAATAAAATATTCTATCCCAAACAATGCCGGCAAGATTTTCAGACACTGTTAAAACTTAGTTTCCACTGATTGGTTACCAGGCAGTAACCAATCCAGTTTTTTATTTTTACACTGAACTGTTCCTTAATATGTGTGTTTATAAAATCCTCTAAATTAAAATATAGATTTATTAATATAATGTGTTATTAAAGGCTGTCTCTAACCAACTCTGTTTTTTTTTTTTACAACAAAAGAAAATGCAATTCCATAAAATTTGTAATATACTGTACACTGACATGTCAGTGGTTTTAAAAATGTTTGTAAATTTAACTGCAATTAAAAGCAATATTTGTTTATCCCTTTCTGGCCTCTGGTTCTTCTGACTCCTAATATACGGTAGCAGAAGTCCGTTAATCCCCCAGGTACATTTTTCATCAGGAGTCAAAACCAAGAGTCAAAACCAGAAATGTAGCTAATATAAGCTTCCAAACACTGCTTTCAGTAGTTATTGCATTTACAAAACCAAATTTATGTTCCATGAAATTATTAAATGGCTTATTAGCATTGTTTATAATTAGTAACAATTTTCCTATGTAGGTGGGGAGGCCTATTACTTTAGTTAAGAAATTGTTGCTGTGTACTCACAGTTATTGAAGTTCAGCTTAATAGAAGAAAGCTCCTAGGACAGGAGATGATCTTCACACTGCATTTCTAAATACTTGTAACTTTTTTTAAGTTTGAATACAGATTTTTATCTTTCAGCAAGATGACTAAAACTCAAGCAGTTCAATACCAAAGCATTTACTGTATAGATCTTCAGACTTCCATGTTTATTGATAAAAGCAAAGGTTGATACTGCAGCTGCTGATCGCTTGTCATTACTAACTAGCTTTCCTATTTAAAACCATTTGGATGGCTGGAAATGTGAGAGGCGAACATTAAATTACTTTGCCTCTCACATTGCTATTTGGAGTATCAACATCAAGGGCAAATTGGCACGTCTGCACAAAATGAAAGCCAATCGGAAGCATATACGTTGGTGGAAGTGATACATCACGCTCAATCAGCATTCAGCTCTTAGAGCTCAGACTATAAACAACTGCCTATGAGCATTGCACTGCATGAATCTTTTCATGTCCAGAATAGCAGTTTTCTCTACTTCTCTCACTGCACTTTTTGTCTGCAGTCAAAAGTAGCTTTGTGAGCACAGGGTGGTATTTTTCGGTTACCATTTATTTAGAAAGGTCCAAAACACAGTAATGCAAATTCACAGAGGCACGTTTATCAAGGGTCGAATTCCAAATTCATGGGAGTTTTTTTAAACTCCCATGAATTCCCATAAATTCGACCATCAAAATGTATTAAAAAAAAATTAAATTTTCTCAGCTGGGACTAATTGAATCGACATGAAAGCTTGAATCGAATTGGATTCGAATTAGAAAAACAAGATTTGAATTTTAAAAACTCAATTCAAGTTTTTTCACTGACGATTAGTGAAAGTTAAACCTGTTTGAAGCCGGTAGTTACTCTTCACAACTGTAACTAAGGGACATCCGCTATCCATGGAATCATGGGTGACCCGCTGTTGGAATTGCATAAATCCTGTCATTTTGTGCATGTATCTGATCACTATCTACCTTTGACTTCTCTTTCGGATTCCCTACTCATCCGGTTCCCCCAATAGGGCCTTCACTCTGTCACACTACCCTCAGTCCACTTACCACTAAAAAATGCCATACTTGTTTTACTGATAAACCTGACTGCAGAATGGAGTTTGGAGATTCACTTATCTGAAGGATGGGATTGCAAGTTATGTGTGTTTTATATAACACTTGCCCTAATAAAACGTTTTATATTTTTTAACACAAATCAAAAACTTTGCATACAAATTTTTAGTAAAAAAAAAAAACAACACACATTTATTATACCTCGAGGATGGTAAAAGTGAAAATCCGAAAATCTGGCATCTCAGAACTGCCAAGGTTGCATATAGGTCCCAAAGATATCTTGATTTGCGCTGGGTTTTGTGCAATAATCCAAAGATTTCGTTGCATCTGAAAAAATATGAGTTTTCAGGTGTAAAATCTGAAAAATAAGATTTGTTTTTTTCACGATTGTTTTTGGGGGTTTTTCCTGCACCGGAAATTTTCGGGAAATGTATTGATAAACAAGAGGGAAAAAAACGGTGCGGATTTGGTCAGAGTATTTTTCAGAAAATTAAATCAATTCTGACTTTGATAAATGGGCCTCTAAATAATAATGAGATGCATAGTGAGAAAAAAAAATTGGAGATGCTGACAGTGTGTTGACCTTAGAAGCAGCAATTTTATTTAATTCCTTTTGCAAGCATTATAGATAATGACAACCACAAAACACAAGCTACCGTGAACTGCATGAAATTAATATTTTAACTGAAAAGGGGCAAGCAGTTGCACTCATAGGATCAATATAGAGTATTGACATGGTTCTTCTATCACATTTGCTGTACTTGTATATTACAACTCTGTTTTTTCCCAGTGTTTACTTTTTGTGTGATTTTGCCTGTGAACACATCATGTATCATTTGTTGGTACATATGAACTCCCTGGTTCTTAGCGAGATTTGGTTTAGGGTGCAAAAGTTTTATATGCAATAGCCACAAAGCAGCTTGGGCAGTAAAATTAATGTTGAGCCCTTCTAGTTATTGGTGCATAGAAAGTTATATTACACCAAGGTTATCACCATTTTTGTCATAAAATATTTGTCACCTTTATAAATATGCCATTATGTTTTGCTAGATATTTAAACTAGATAATAGTTTATTATATATGATATTATATTAAATTATTTACATTAATCGTGGTAGCACACCAAAATCAAAAATTGTTGCTGCTTACAGCAGGGATGTCGCTTATCCCAAGTTTGTCATATTAAGACATACCGTCTAATCAATATGGCTCCTCCTGCCCTGTGCATAACCCAGCAAAGCCAGACCATAATTAAACACCTTGGATACCCCATAAAAGTATTGCCAAATGCTAACAAACCCCCACCAGGTTCACCTCCCACAGGCAGAGTATGGCACACAGGCAGTGTAGAACACACAAATGTGTCCGATTATTAGATCTTGGACCATATTCTTTACGCGTTGTGTTAGAAGCGATCATGTGATACATCAACACCACAGGCAAATAAATACCCAATAACTCCACCCCTAAAAACATTAACCCTTTAGTACACACACATAACCAAAGTTATTCAAAAATTACCACCACTAATACTAAGCCAGAATTTAATGTAGGGGCCACATGAGGTAAACCCACGACATTTCAAACACGGTGTTGGTCTGAAATGTTTCTGGTGCCCAGGTCAGAACCCTTAATTCAATAAAGGCTTTTAAGAAGATTCCTTCCTGATGGTGCGGTCTATTATAAATTTGTTAGATATGCAGATGCACGTGGCCATGATGTGACCTGCACCCATTACTGGTATGAAAAACAGGTGCTGACAAAATTGTTGTACAAAAATACAAGTCCTACAAACACTAGTATATTATTAGTGTCATATTGCCCTTACAAACATGAATCACAATAACAACACCCAGCTGATCCCAAAGTCTTATAGTCACTTGGTCTTGTAGTTCTCTTCAAGTTCTAGTGTTGAAATCAGATATGTCCTACCCAAATACTGCTGTTGTGTGTAGGAAGTTAAAATTCAAAAACAGTAAAGTAAATTTTCAGATTAAAATTTAATTTGTAAGTTCCAAGTATTTCTATAGACAGGAATTTATTGTAAACTCTGTGATGCAGGGATCTTTTTCTGCTTGTTGCACATAGTGGCATATTAACTTACATTAGAGAAAAATATCACCAGTGATGTCACCCATAGAAACTAATCAGATCTTTGCTTTTGTTTTCTTACCAAATCTAATTGCTGATTGGTTCTATGGGAAACATTACAAGTTTTGCTGTATATGGCTTTACCCTCAAGGAGCGCTATACAAATAAAAATATACATACAGGTATCTGCAATGTTTCTAAACATGCCCCTTAATCTTTGATATAACTGTACTTTGTATTTAATATTGTCATGACCCCCTGTTTGTACTGTTGATTTATTGTTCTGCTGTTTATATAAATTAAAATATACATTCTAATCAGAATTTTTTTGATACCGCAAATGAAACTGTTAATCACATTGCGCTGAATCAAATCCTAACTATATCCAGAACTCTGAAAAGGGATGGGAGGAAACCATAACTTCTATATTAACACAGCACAATAAATTCATACCACTCATAAACCAGCCATCTAATGCTGCCTAAACTTTAGTAGGCATCTTAATCTAACCTAAACTATAAGACTGACACATAGGCATTGTTGCTAATACTAAGCACATATACCTCAGCTTATGCTGTAGCTCTCCATAAATCGGTTATATCATTGTACTTTGTATGAACTTAGGGCTGCCATCACAAATCACAGGGCCCTGTACAACAACATTTTCTGGTCCCCGGCCCCCAAGCACCACCCCCGATCCCGCCCACACCACAGTAAAATGGCCACACAGACATCAGCGCTAAAAACAGGAAAAACACACACAAGTTATAAAAAGCCATTGGTAGTCAGGGCCCCCTACAAGTTAAAAAAACAAAACATTGGTGGCCTGGGCCCCCTTATAAGTTAAAAAAAAAAACACTGGCGGCGGGGATCCCCCATAAATATTTTTAAAAAAGAAAAAAACATTTGAAGCCTGGGCCCCCTTATAAGTTAAAAAAAACACTGGCAGCCAGGGTTCCCCTTAAAAGTTAAAAAAAAATAATTGGTGACCGGGGCCCCTCTAAATTAAAAAAAAAGAAAATTGGTGGTCAGGGTCCCCCTATTCGTAAAAAAAAAAAAACAAATTAGCAGCCAGGGTCTCCCATAAAAGTAAAAACCATTGGTGGCCAGGGTGTAAAAATAAATAAAATAAATTAAAGACCATTGGTGTTCAGTGGAACTTACCTATAAAGGTCTTCTTCATTCTCCACTTCTTTGGGTCTATTCGCCAACTTTTCGGCAGCTTCTCCTCTTCTTCGGATTCAGTTGGTGGCTTTCGGGTCCAATTGGCAGTTTTCGGCTCCCATCAGCAGCTTTCAGCTCTTGTCGCGGAGTTCATTGGCTTTTGGAAACTTTGCCGCTTTAGGTGACTCAAGGGGGGCCCGGCGAATTCAGGAGGTGCATCATGGTCGGGCCCCCCTTCCAGCACCGGGCTCGGCACGGTTGTACCCCCTGTGCCTCCCTGATGGCGGCCCTGTATGAACTATAATGTATTGGTGGAATTGCTGCCATCATATTATGCATGTGCATTGGTGCAGAGCTTTCCCACATAAAAAAATGTGAATATATTGAATTTTCTTTGGAAGTCCCCTTCAGACTTCCTGTAAACATTCATAAGCAACATACAGCAAGCAATTCATTAGTATCCTATGCCCTCTTATACTCCCCTGTAGAGAAATGCAGAGGTAGGAAAAATTTTTATGAAACCAAAAACCATTTAAACATTTTCGCATCATATCTCCCCTCCATAAAAGAACAAATAATTAAATGTCCTACTAAATAATGTAATTATAAAGATCAAAGATCAAACACACCAGTTCGTATAAAGGCTTATTATTTTTAATACATACAGTATAGACGTATACTTATGATACCATGTTAGAATTCTGGATTGAATGAAGCTGTTTTGTGGATTATATAATGGGAAAAGTAAGTGAGGTGTCATGGAAAACAATGCTTACAGAAATAGCTTTTTTCAAAGGAAATCAGAAACTGTTACTTTATTCTATATTCTATTTCACCCATGTTTTGTTGCCTAAATTAGTCTATAAACACAGAAGACTTGCCTTCAGCAACCGATGCCTGCAGTTGCCCTTTATGACTATTCCAAATATAAACTGGTAAATATGATAGTGGTTTACACCATTAAAAGAAGGATTTGCAGCTATAGATTGAATTGCAGACTAGTAGACATTCACTAGATAGATTTCAAGAAAGCTTATTCAAGTAGATGGATGTGTTTAATAATTTGCTGTCTGCAAAGGATAAAATCTACGCTGCTGCCTGTGTCTGGTAATAAATGCACAAGCCTGAGGCAGTCTGGAATAATGGACAGAATATGTCACTGCAGATGCTATCACTGTGGTTTTTATTACAGTGTGCTCACAGTTGTTAGGACTTGCAGTTTGCTTGTTAATTTGTAAAATTCTCCTACAGTATTACTTTTTAGAAATGCATATGCTTCTTGTGACACAGCAAAGGGGTTTGCTGATGGAATTGTTGAATTCATTTGCTCTAGTACACAGGAGAGTTAGGCTTATACTACAGGTATGGGACCTGTTATCCAGAATGCTCAGGAACTGGGGTTTTCCAGATAATGGATGTTTCCGTAATTTGGATCTTCATATCTTAAGTCTACAAGAAAATCACGTAAACATTAAATAAACTCAATATGCTGTTTTTGCTTCCAATTTGGATTAAATGCACATTAGTTTGGATGAAGTACAAAGTACTGTTTGATTATTACTGAGAAAAGGGTAATCATTTTTAAAACTTTGGATTATTTCATTATAATGGAATCTATTAGACACAGCCTCTCTGTAAATCGGTGCTTTCTGTATAATGGGTTTCCCATACCTGTATTTTCTTTATAATTCTGTGGTAATTTTTGATCCTAGGAGCTATCAGATCTGCGCCACAGTCATTCTAAGTTAAAAAAGCAATACCACGAGAGGAGTTCAGAGTTCAGTCATGCCAATCGCCGTGTAGAACAGCTAGAGAGTGAAGTAAAGAAGCTCCGGCTACGTGTGGAGGAACTGAAGAAGGAACTAGGCCAGGCTGAGGATGAGGTGAGAGTTATTTGCACTTTCAATGCAATATGGACCTTGGCTTTGTTCAGAGGGATTTTTTTATCAAAAACTTAAAGACTTTTACTTGCCCATAGAGTCAGGCAGGGAGTTTTTTATTTTATTTGCACTAGGATTTAGTGGCTATAAAAATGAAGGATTGGTTCCATGGAGCAACCACATAAAATATTTGTTGTCTGGTATAATATTCTGTAGTAATATGATAACACACACAACAGTAAGCAGTTTGGTAGCTCTCACAAAGTAAGCAAGGAAAATAAGTTACTTTGAAGGACCCTGGTTGAACAGGAATCTTCTGAGAGATGAAGGCCAATACACTGGTCTTGCTATATTTTTATAGTTTTTACCCTATTAAAAAATTTTTTACTGGTCAGGTTTTAACCCTATGGACAGATGATTTTCACACGGCGCTTAAAGGAACAGTAACACCATAAAATAAGTGTTTTAAAATAATAAAACTATAATGCAATGTTGCCCTGCACTGGTAAAACTGCTGTGTTTGCTTTAGAAACACTACTATTGTTTATATAAATATTCTGCTGTGTAGCAATGGGGCAGCCATTCAAAGGAGAAAAAGCTCAGGTTACACAGCAGATAAGCTCTGTAGAACATAATGTTATCTGTTATCCACTATTTAACCTGTGCCATATAGCCTTTTTTAAATTTCCGCCATTGCTAAACAGCAGCTTGTTTATATGAACTATAGTAGTGTTTCTGAAACAAACACTTCGGTTTTACCAGTGCAGGGCAACAATACTTACATTGTATGGTGTTATTGTTGCTTTAAAATCTTTGTGGTCTCTTGAGAGGCCTTGCAGTGGATAATTGTTATTAGCATGTTGTTTTAAATTGACAACATATTCTGCAGTGCTGACCAATAAATGGGTGTATATACATTGATCATACAGATCTACATGCAAAGCAGCCAATAACTGCTACAAGAGGTAAAGAAGGCCGTGCCCAAGAGAGTTTACAATCTAAAAGTGTTAGCAGAGAAAGTGACAGAAGAACAGTTTCTGACTGAAGCTCAGTCTGGTTTTGGAAACCACTTAAGAATTCAACCATTGGTGTGATTCACCCTGCAGTGTGAGTGTTTATGATAGCCTTACTGTAATAACAGTTATATATAACTGGTGACGATTGAAGATATGTTGATCTTTCCGTAATTTGGATCTTCATACCTTAAGTCTACTAGAAAATCATCTAAACATTAAATGAAGCCAATAGACTGGTTTTGCTTCCAATAAGGATTAATTATATCTTAGTTTGGATCAAGTACAAGCTACTGTTTTATTATTAAAGAGTTAAAGTAAATATTTTTTATATTTTGGCAAAAATAATATAAATGCAAGTTATACACTAAATTATACACTAAATGACAGTGTGTTGGAAGTCTCCTTAAATGAAAAGGATCTAGGGGTTTTTGTAGATAACAAGTTGTCTAATTCTGGGCAGTGTCATTCTGTGGCCACTAAAGCAAATAAAGTTCTGTCTTGCATAAAAAAGGACATTAACTCAAGGGATGAAAACATAATTATGCCTCTTTATAGGTCCCTGGTAAGGCCTCATCTGGAGTATGCAGTTCAGTTTTGGACTCCGGTCCTTAAGAGGGATATAAATGAGCTGGAGAGAGTGCAGAGACTAAGTGCAACTAAATTGGTTAGAGGGACGGAAGACTTAAATTATGAGGGTAGACTGTCAAGGTTGGGGTTGTTTTCTCTGGAAAAAAGGCGCTTGCGAGGGGACATGATTACACTTTACAAGTACATTAGAGGACATTATAGACAAATGGCAGGGGACATTTTTACCCATAAAGTGGATCACCGTACCAGAGGCCACCCCTTTAGACTAGAAGAAAAGAACTTTCATTTGAAGCAACGTAGGGGGTTCTTCACAGTGAGGACAGTGAGGTTGTGGAACGCACTGCCGGGTGATGTTGTGATGCTGATTCAGTTAATGCCTTTAAGAATGGCTTGGATGATTTTTTGGACAGACATAATATCAAAGGCTATTGTGATACTAAGCTCTATATTTAGTATAGATGAGGGTATATAGAATTTAATTAAAAGTAGAGAGTGGTGTGTGTATGGATGCTGGGTTTTCATTTGGAGGGGTTGAACTTGATAGACTTTGTCTTTTTTCAACCCAATTTAACTATGTAACTATTATCCACAAAAACAGTGCTCTCTAAGTCTGTTTCTTTTTTTTTTTTTTTTTGCATTTTTGCATTTTATTCACCCAGGAGTAATAGCCTGGTCAAACTTGGGCTACATTAACAGGATTTTGCTGTTCAAACTTACATTGTGTAAAATTAACTTTATTGTTTTAATCCTGTTGGTTTATTGTATCCGTATGTGCATTGCAGTTAGATGAGGCCCAAAACCAGATACGGAAGTTACAGAGAACACTGGATGAGCAAACAGAGCTAAATGAAAATCTTCAGGTTCAACTTGAACATGTACAGTCAAGGTATGTATAATAATGAAGGTTGCTAGGAATAGAGCTGAAATGTACAGATTGCATTATAAGAGACTAGAGAAGGAAAAAGGGGCAGATATTTGTAATGTGATGATGGTCGAACTGTGAAGAGACAGAACAGACTGTTGCTTGTGTGTCTGTGTTAAATTTTGCACTTTATTTATAAAGGCTTAAGATGTATATACTGCATGTTTTGTAAATATTTAAATCTGTTCACAGAGAATAGGGTGCTTTACTTAAAGGAACAGCAACACCAAATAATGAAAGTTGCCTAAAGTAATGAACATATAATGAATGTACTGTTGTCCTGCATTGGTAAAATCGGTGTGTTTGCTTTAGAAACACAACTATAGTTTATATAAACAAGCTGCTGTGTAGCCATGGAGGCAGCCATTCAAAGCTGAAAAAGGAGCAAAGGCACAGGACACACAGCAGAAAACAGATATGATAAGATTCTTCAGTACTTATCTATTATCTACTGTGTATCCTGTGCTTGGGCTGCCTCCCTGGCTACACAGCAGCTTGTTTATATAAACTATAGTTGTGTTTTAGAAACTATTACCAGGCCCGGATTTGTGGAGAGGCCACCAAGGTCCAGGCCTAGGGCAGCAGGATTATGCACAGGAGATATGATAGGTTTTTAAATTTCCTGTGCGCCAATCCCCATTGCTCCGGTCCTTATGATAAAAATTTGCACAAATAAAGGGGAGGGCACAGGTGGTGATGAACGGCAGCGGGCCTAGAGGCGCCCACTATGTAAACCTGACGAACACACCAGTTTTACCAGTCGGGCACAACTGTACATTATATTTTCATTAATTTAGGACATTTTCATTATTTGGTGTAACTGTTCCTTTAATCGAACAGTATATCTCTTTATATTTGTCTTAAAGGAGAATTCAATCAGTTTGGAAAAAAACCCATACCCCCCATCCAGGTAGATCCCCCCTCCCTCCTCCCCCCAGGCTAACTACCCTCCCCCCCAGGGAAATGGCCCATACTCCAACTTACCCCTCGCCGCAGATTCTTCCAGCGGAGTTGCACCCCAACAGTGACTTTACCTTTCCGTGTCCTTTAAGGACACGCTAAATAATGAAACACATTTCGAGTGAAACTAGATATTTTGATGTATATAGTAGCACAATGTTATAATATTATTCTGCGACATAAATACGTCAGAAATAACAGCAAAATGATAACACCATGATAAATTTTAGTATCAGTGATAAATATTCCTCAAAAATTGCCAGCCAGCTAAAAAACATTTATTCTTGTGTCTGCACAACTCTATGGGGCATATTTATCAAGGGTCGAATTTCAAATTGAAAAAACTTCTAGATTTTAATTCAAAAAGACCAACCGAAATTAAGTTGAAGTTTTTTTTTTGTGTCGAACAGGTCAGTTTTTGATCGAATAGGTCCATATTCAGCCGAATTCGAATCGTTCGAACTGAAAGGAATGGCGCATTCGATCAAATTAGATTCAAAGTTTTTTTTTCAGAGTCCACCAATTGACTCCAAATGGGTTCTAGGAAGTCCCTCATAGGCTAAAACAGCAATTCGGCAGGTTTTAGATGGCGAATGGTTGAAGTCGGACTTTGGACTATTCCCTAGTCAAAGTACACAAAAATAGCTCAAAATTCGAATTTATTATCGCTGTCTGTGCAATTCAATAAAGCATTTCTCTGGTTAAAAAAAAAAATTCGAATTTATTCATTTCGAAAAATTCACCTTGACCTTTGATAAATCTGCCCCTATATGTAGAAATTTTAAGTCAGGGATTTCCTTCCTGAGAACATTGTAGCTGATGTATGTTCAAACATTTCTCATTAAATGAAGCTGTTTAGAATGCTGTATCCTCAGCAGGAATTGCATAACAAAATTCATGTTATAAATTATTAACAAAATGCTTCATATAAGAATAATATTTTGTACTGTATTGGTTTTAATTGCTTATTTTTTTTTTTTGTTGCTTTCCATATCTGTTCCCATCCACTATTCTTTCTTTGTTTCTTTCCTCTACTCTTGGATGACGTATATTTTTTTAATTATCTATCTTTCTGAGCGCACATTATATATCCATTAACTCACTGCATTTAATACTGTTTTCCCCATCATGACTCACTCTTCCACCCAGGGTGCACTTAAGTGCAGGGGATTCTGGGTAATTTTGATCTGATAACCACACTGAAGCTTATAAATGGTTAGCTGTGTCTCTTAACAGCTGCATTCTCCTTGCAGGCTGAGGCGACAGCAAAATCCACCTCTATTCGGGAAGCTACGTGCTTCGCGATTCAGCAATGATGATGCTGTGGACCTAGGAAGTGATCCGGATGAGGATGATCTACAAATTCAAGTACCCTAGGGGCCAGCACTCAAGGACTACATTAGAAGTACTAAATATAGTCTTATTTTCTGATGGAATTGCCAGTGTTTTTTAAAATTTGCAATAAGGACCTACATTGAGGCTCTTTAATGAGACTGTACCCAGGGCAATTTCTGCTAAGCTCCAAAACAAGCCGTAATGGGATCTGACTTCAAAAGTTTGTTTTTTATTAAGTTGAAAATGGTAATGAAATTCAAGCAAAAGTGTTTTTATACCCTTTTGCTAATTATTTTTTATACATTAAATCTCAAAAATGGAACAAAGGTTTTTACTTTTTTTTATAAAAGCCAACTTCATGTAATAATAATTTAAATTTACTTAAAATCTCAGATACCAACATTTTCTTAGCATCAGATAAACATGGTAAGCAACTCTCCAACTGCCTTCCCAATTGGTGCACAAAGCAACCCCTAGGCAAGTTTTCGCAACCAAATTTAAAGGAACAGTTCACTGTAAAAAGATAGGGTACGCAAAATAAAAAATGTTTCTAATATAGTTAGAAACAGTTATAGTTAATGTAATGTATAAAGGTTGGAGTGACTGGATGTCTTACATAATAGCCAGAACACTACTTCCTGCTTTGCAGCTCTCTAACTCTGAGTTAGTCAGCAACTTTAAAGGGGTTGTTCACCTTTGAGATAACTTTTAGTATGGTGTAGAGAGGGATATTCTGAGACAATTTGTAATTGGTTTTCATTTTTTATTATTAGTGGTTTGTTAGTTACATAACTTTTTATTCAGCATCTCTCCAGTTTGCAGTTTCAGCAATCTGGTTGCTAGGGTCCAAATTACCCTAGCAATCATGCATTGATTTAAATAAGAGACTGGAATATGAATATGAGAGGGGCTGAATAGAAAGATGAGGAATGAGCAATAATACATTTGTAGCCTTACAGAACATTTGCTTTTTAGAAGGGGTCAGCGACACCCATTTGAAACCTGCAAACAAGAAAATAACTATAAAACTATAAAAAATAAATAATGAAAACCAATTGCTTAGAATTAGCCATTCTATAACATACTAAACATTACCTTAGAGGTGAGCCACCCCTTTAAGGGGGGCACATGGGACATAACTGTTCAGTGAATTTGCAATTGATCCTTAGCATTCAGCTCAGATTCAAAAGCAACAGATATGACCCATGTGCCCCCCCCCTCAAGTCACTGATTGTTAATGCTTGGTAACTAATCAGTGGAAACCAAGAGTGCTGCAAAGCAGGAAGTAGTGTTCTGTTATGTTACACATCCAGTCACTCCAGCCTTTATACATTATATTTTTGGCTAACTAACTATATTAGAAACATTTTTATTTTGCACAGCTTATCTATTTACCCAGTTTTTAATTTTTATACTGAACCATTCCTTTAAAACATTGGCACACACAGGCCCGGATTTGTGGTGAGGCCACATAGGCCTGGGCCTAGGGCGGTAAAAAATAGGGGCGGCATGCCACCCAGCCGCATTATGGGGACGTGTGCCTCCCCATTTCATTACACCAGCTGCTCCAGCGCTTTTTCGCCGGCGCACTGGGAAGGGAAAGTGTAGGCGGGCGCTAGGACCATGCGGCCGCCTGGTCTGACCGCGTGGCCTAGGGGCGGCCGGCAAACAAATCCGTCGCTGGCCACACATTATGCAAGGGTAGGTCATTTAATTGTATCCTGAGTTGGCTAAGTATCCATATATGTGTGTATGAGACCATTCACAGTACCATTGTGATTCAGTGATCACATACCTCCCAACATTGTGGAAATAAAAAAAGAGGGACAAAAAAGTTTCTGCGCATAGTGCAGCAAATTTTTTGGACCATGCCCATTTTTGTGACCATTACCATGTTCATTTTACATAATTTTGAAAGTTATGAAAGTTTGGACATATCTCTGTTTTGCTAATGAAGGTGAATTGCCCTTTAAGCTGTGAGTCTAAAGCTGGCCATAGACGCAAATATCCGATCGTACGAATCGTGGATTCGTACGATTTTCGGACCATGTGTGGAGAGTCCCGAAATTTTTCATCCGTCGGGGGTCGTTTGGTCGATCGGACAGGTTAGAAAATTTCTGTCGCCTGACGATAATATCTCTGCGTGTATTGCCGATCGTACGATTTTCAGAGGGAGACTGTCACTAGTGTTGTCAGACATAAGTATCGTACGATTGCTGTCAGGGGCAGAACATTGGGTGATCTGTTCTTATTTGATCGGAATGGTAAAGACTTTGATCGGAATGGTTAGTGGAGGGTCGGGAGATGGGAAAGTCCGATCGTACATTGATTCGTATGATCGGATCTTTGCGTCTATGGCCAGCTTAACTTTTCCCAAGGGATCTGTTATCTTATATTGTTACAATTACTTATTTGCTTATCTTGATATTGTTACAAAAGTATCTTATGAGCTGCTCTGGCTGTTCTAGGATCCCTGCCAAAAGCCAATTACGTTAGAAACTTTTCTGGCTGTTCAGTGGAGATAAAAACTTGACTTTTCAGTACAAACGAGGGACTGCGGGTTGAGCTGTCAAAAGAGGGACTGTCCCTCTAAAAACTGGACGGTTGGGAGGTATGTCAGTCAAAGTAATCTAATCAACCTGTAACAACCCACATGTGTGTCTGAATTTTACTCAGTCTGAATGCACTGACATGTCTATGAAAGTTGTATCAATATTTAAAACCTGCCAATTCAAAATGATAGGGGGTTAAGTGAATAGAATGTGACGAGTCTGCTATACATCTTGACCTATTGCAACTAATCAGTAGGCAGCATGTACTGGTCACCTGTTTAAAAATAAACATGCCTTCTATTACCTTTGTTGTATTTCTTCTTTATTCCCATATATACACAGCCTGTATATACCAATAATATCTCCATTGTTATAGGTATATTTTTCCATGATACAAAGAGCACAAAGCAGGGACAATCTACCATGTTTTACTAATCACTTTCTAACAGGTGATAATTAAATTCTATTTGATGATCTATTTGAGTTAACTCTATTTGAGTAAACTTATATTACCCTTTCTTCAGCTATTCATTTAAAAGTCTGTGATATTATCAGTCTGTGAGTTGCAACAAGTGGTTTACGATTCGATGGGTAGAACACTATGACTGGCTGTGTCAGTTAAGTCTTTATTTTCAGGTCTGTCCTGAAATAACTGTTTATTTTGCATGAAATATATTATATTTTTATACTAAAATATGTAAAGATTTTGTATGGTCACAGCTGTATTAATAAAAAAAATGTGCATAATTTGTATCATTTAACCTTAAATAAATATGCCTTTTTTTATTTCTGACACTCCCACAGTGAGGTTTGGGTGGTTGCACTGGGGCCCTGGAGGTCAGGACCTCGGGTGGGTTTTGGGGTTTTTAGTCAGAGAGCAGTATTGTCTACATTTTTGACTCTGTACTGACTTGGTGATGACTTTTGCAAGAGTACAGAGCCAATAGTGGCTTTACAGTCTAAGTGCAGAAAGGAATTATTTCAAA
This sequence comes from Xenopus laevis, assembly GCF_017654675.1. NCBI lineage: Eukaryota > Metazoa > Chordata > Amphibia > Anura > Pipidae > Xenopus > Xenopus laevis. Next base: position 55,047,515 of record NC_054378.1, on the reverse strand, counting down.
GCTTCTAGTGCTCAGAAAAATTGTCACATGATCACAAAGAAAGGAAATGAAGAGTTAATTGCGATGGAGGTGAAAACTAACCCTAAAACGTTTTTTAAATATATTAATAGTAAAAAGATGCAGGTTGAGAGTGTTGCTCCATTAAATAATGGTACCAGTATGGTTGTAACAGATACAGAAAAGGCAAATGTGTTAAACCAGTTCCTTTCTTTAGTGTATGTTATTCCAATATTTAAAAAGGGATTCCGATCTCAGCCTGTCTGAAAATATCTAGTCATTGATTGGTTGCTACAGGATTCTGGTCAAGTGAAAATTGGACCAGAACATCAGTGTTGATAAATGAGCCCCAATGCATGTAATCACAACCGCCATCAGGAGGGTACAGGGGTAATGCAGTCAGGGGCCCATGGCACAGTGGAGCCCTGAGATGGAAAGGCACTATTTGCGGGTCATAAAGTTGGGACTTGTAGGGTGCAATGGGGGTAAAGTGGACAGAATTTGGGTGGGGAATTTCTGGGGCCCCATTTCACTTGTTGGCAGGGCCTACCACCCAGGGGGCTAATGTGACCACTGGGATAATAATTAAGCTCCCAGAGGAGGAGAGGGGCCTTGCTCACTTTTGGGTAGGTATGAACATGGCACGCACAGTATGTCATGGAATTACATTAGGATTAGTTACATGGGCACAAATCCAAGGAATACAGAAGTTGAGACTGCTACAGGTCTTCAATACCTGATTGTATGCAAAACTGAAGGTACCAGTGCAATGCCATGGAATGGATGTTTCATTAAACAGGTGGTGATCTGGAAAAATGTGATTTGTGTTGAAAGGATAGGCTGGCCATGCTGCTGCCCCCAACAGTCTTCATTACAACACAGCATCCTAGACCGTCTATCATTTAAATAACAATAAAAGAACAAAAATTCACTCACTGAGTATTTTAATGGAAGGAAAGTGCACATCAGGAAACACAGACCAGTGAATTAAAAACAAATTCTCCTATCCCCATGCTCAAAGGATTTAGGACTCTGAAGTACATTTTGGCTGCAGTTGGGTGTTACATTAAAATATCTTCTTGCATTTGGTTTCAGTGTCTGAGTCACTTTGGTCAGGTTATAGAATACCTATCCCAAACAGGACACTGTAGGCACCATTTACCTAAATGTTTTTAGTGATCGCTCGACAACAGCATAGCAGTATAAGGGCTCTTACTGACGAGCGGTTGAAGCTGCGCTCCCCTGCGTTCCGTTTTTCTGCGTTCAGCGCAGGAATAGACGCATTATGCTTTTTTCAATGGGGCTGTACTCACACAGGCGCGTGTAGGCGCAGAACGCAGGTTGAGACGCAACATGCTGCATTTTTCCTGCGTTCAGTGCCTACACGCGCCTGTGTGAGTACAGCCCCATTGAAAAAAGCATAATGTGTTAATGTGTACTGATTTATGGGAAAATGTATAATGTAAACCACTATTTCTTATGTAACCATTGCATGATAACTATTTGAATGAAAAGCATAGAATAAGAGGGTGATATAGTCAAGCTGTTTGTTGACCGTGTCCTGAGATCTACTGCTCACCAGCTAAAGGTCTACTGGTAGATCCCAATCTACCTTTTGGACACCCCACACAATCCACCTTATTGAAACACATCTCCTCGCAGTGTCTCCGCCACGGAGTCTACTTGCCCTAGACATGTGACCAGTAAATGCTACCTGATGATTGGTTACTATGGTTTAGGACAAAGGCACACATGGACATCTCTTCCACATTTTTCCACGGTTAAGCCATAATGTGTTTTACATGCTCCAATTAGAAAGTTAGTGAAGTAAAAAGGCATTTTCAGCAGATTGGTCACCAGGGGTAGCACCACAGACCATTACCCTTAATAGATTGTATGCGAATTGACATATTCTTACACTACTGATTGATTTTATTTTTTGCATTGTGAGATGACACTGGGAAATTAGAGGGGTATATTCTATAAAGTTGGCTGTGGAAACTTAAATGCTGACAATCGATGTTTCCCTTTCCATTTCTTTTTTCTAAATATGCCTATGTCACTATTACTTTTATTCCCCTGGATCTTTAAGGGGCAGATTTATCAAGGGTCGAATTTCGAAGTTAAAAATAGTCGTAGTATTCTATTTGATGGCCGAAGTATCCAAAAAATTACTTCTACGATTTTTCGAAAATTCCTTCAAATTCACTTTGACCCTTGATAAATCTGCCCCTAAGTGTTCATTTGTGTAAAACACATGTAATGCTTATAAAGCCAAACAGTTACATAACTTCTTACTGCTTATTCTGATGGCACAAATATATGCCCAGAGATAATGTGCATAAAATATACAGCACCAATCTGTGGCTTTGCAACTCCAGACTCAGGTAACCATTGTCTTTTTTTGATCCTGTTTAGCAACTGTACCAGTCTGTTATTGGTTTCTCCCGGACCTGGTGCTGCCAACCCACCCCCCTAACACCAAGGGCACTGTGGTTTAGTCTGAGGAGAGGCGGAGGAAGCGCACGGGTCTGGGGAGAAGGAAAAGAAGAAAAAGAAAAGGGAGAGACCAAGAGGGAGGGGAGCGGGGAGGATGTGAAAGGCACCGGGAACCAGCGAGAATGAGAGCCGGACCCGAGTGAGCTGCGTCATGGCCTCGAACTCAACGGACATCGTCAGGCAGGGATACGTGAGGATGAAGAGCAGGAAGCTGGGGGTGTGTGACGGATGGTGCACCCCAATATTGCATGCAGAGTACCCCGGTAGTGCATGCGTTTGTGGCTGCTGTCTGCATTTTACTTTGTATGTGTCCGAGGCAGCTTCCATTTCTCTTTCATTCTCATCCCCGCTTTCATTGCATCTTTATCGCACCGCTTGCACTGCACATACAGCCGCAAAGGGCCAGACTGCTGGAGGCGGCAGCACCTCCCCACTGCGCAGCACTTTCCTGCCATTCTTTTTTTTCTCTTGTGTATGTAAAGAGACACCTGGTTCTGTCAGATAGACAGGCTCAGACATACTGGACTGCTAGGATTGTCCCTCACCCTAATAATCAGCATGCACTGTGCAGCAGCCTCACAGCCCCCTCCCTCATTAATCAATGGAAGCTGCAGACAGTGTGACTACCCAGCCCTGCAAACAGTCACCAGCAGCCAGACACATTCCTTCACCCTCCTCCCATCCATTGCTTAATGCACAATACATACAGCTTGATGATGAGTCAGGCTTACTTGCTGCACAATGGCTAACCCATGCACCTTGAGCAGTTGGACATGATAGTTTGCTCTATTCTAACACTTGGATGCTGTTTTCAGAGCATTATTTATATAACAACAGCCTGAGGACTAGCAGGTTGGACATTGTTGACAGAACCTACTTGAGAATTAGAACCATGCACTGACTGAACAAAGTAGGGATGCTGGGGCTCACTGAATTGAGGGCATATTTCTACTTTTAGCCAGAATAATTGCATGGACAGGTGATCTCAATGGTTTATATGAAGCCTGAATTTTAGTGCTGCATTCATGTAGACCAGTAGTGCCCATACTTTAGTAATGCAAGCACTACTGTTAGTGATGTTGTCCCATTATGATCTACATCCATAAAAGCATTGTTAGCATTCTGTTCCATGGAAAATATTACTTAAAGCGATACTGACACATTCCTATAAAAATCATAGGAACGTGTCAGTATCAAATAAATGCTGCACTCAGAATAGTTCCCCTCAATGCCTCCTGCAAAGCCGCCCCTGCAACCCCGACCCTCCGACACTGCTAAATGATCTTCTGTACCGTTTCTGAGACGCTGGGCTGGGGGCTGAGCAATCCTTCCATAGGCTAATTACTAATGAAAACAGGACTTCAGCCTATGGAATGATTGCTCCGCCCCCAGCCCAGCGTCACTGAAGCAACGCGGAAGATCTGTTAATGGTGTCAGCCGATTTGCGGGGAACTATTCTGGGTGCTGCATTTACTTGATACTGACACGTTCCTATGATTTTTATAGGAACGTGTCAGTATAGCTTTAAATATTATATTGATTTTTGAGAATATTTATTGCTATATTAAACAAATAAACATTTCTTATGTAACCTTAACCTAATAAATATCTTAATGAAAAAGCATGAAACAGAAGGGTGACCTAGACAAGCTGTTGACAGTGTCTTGAGATCTACTGATCACCAGCTGATCAGCTGGTGATCAGTAGATCCTGATCTACCTTTTGGGCACTACTGATATAGACTATTAAAACAACTTGCTCTATATGTTATGTTATGGGCTGGTAGCTATAGGTACTGTGCATGGAAAAAATAGGGATTGTAGAGACAGAGGCACATTTATCTTTCAGTGCTTCATTGAATTAACATTTAGTATAAACAATATTCCACTGCATGGACAACCACCCTTAGGAGTAGATATTAGAATTATAAGGACAATGTAAATCATAAAAAAGGGCAAAGGCTAAGTCCCAACAAATACTTATTGCTTGTTCATTGGTGGTTGTGTTGTAATAATGTTTGAATAATGACTGCACATAATCATACATTTCTGTTTTGTTTTGGCCAAATCCTCTTTATATGTAAACCTGCTTTTTTTATCAAAACATCCTCCACCCTGTAGACTTTTCTTGCACTGACTAGACATGCAGGTTTTTATTATAGCCAGGCAAATTGTACATATGTGCCCACTGCTACCTAAACTGTACAAACAGGACCACTCAGTTTGCCGACAGATTTTGCAGGCAAGCACTAATAACTACTTGTATCTTAGTTTCCAAAAGTATGGTATATGCACTGTAATTATCTTGCAAAATAAAGACAAGTTAAAGACTATGTGCATAATTATAGGCCATTCTTATGTGTTTCCCCACTCCACAGGCATTTTAGAGCTTAAAATGTAAAGGTAAATAGGAAAAAGTTCAAATATTAAAGTCTAATCATGTTCCTACATGCAGTTGTGGTAAAAGGTGCTGAGCAGCTTGTAAGAGATAGCATTGCATGATGGTGGAAACTAGGCCCATTTATCTATCCACTGCCCGAGACCTAGTTCTCTCTGGTTCTTGTTCAAAATTGCGTAGTCATTTTTCAGCCAACTGTGCTTGTTGTACATGCTTCAGTCTCTTACTAAGAGCTATTAACAACTTTCTTTTTACACTCTATGGTACTTTCTGGTGCATTCTGCTTGAGTCCGTCTGCCTGTCTGCTTTAGATTATGTTTCTTTCTGAATCCCAGTTAACATGTCAAATTCAACTGTGCATACACATATAACCCCAGTTGCTACTTAAATAAATGAGAAAAAGGCGTGTTTGCCTAGGGTCCAACAGGACAGGAGGACCCCCCCACCATCCTTTTTAATTTGGAACTATATTTGATTGAAATATTCCCCTGAAATTGTATCCTTTTTATTTGAATTATCTGGATTAAACATATAACCATTTATTATGTTTTACATTTTACTTTCTATCAAACATCATCTATAAAGGGAGGTTTTTGACATATTTGTCAGAGGCATATTTTATATAAAAAATTTCTGATGTGCGGCAAAAATTTTTTTGAAGCGGGTCATTTTTTTTGACGGACAATGCCATACAAGTATATGGGCGTTATTTCCACGGCAAGACAAAAAAATTTGCCCATCCCTGTCGGTCTCTGACAGGCAGATAAAGCTATCTTTTAATGGGTATTGGCATAGGTTGTCAAGGGCTTGGCCCATACATAAGATATTGCTCTGCATTGTTGTGCTGTACATGAGAACTCCTTCTCTGCATACTCATATCAGTTGCTCTGAAAGTATATATTATACTAGTGATTTTGTACTTTCATAAATTTGTTTTTGTATCTTAGATACAATGGATGCCTATTGCTTGAGACACTATATTTCATATTACCTGGTTGAGTCTTTGCAGTGCTGCATTGTAAATATATAGGGGTATATTTATCAAAGAGTGAAGTTCCACCACTAGAGTTAAATTCCGCCACTTCCCATTCATTTCTATGGGGTTTTTAAAGGCGTATTTATCAAAGGGTGAAATTTCACTTTTACCCATTGATAAATACGCCTTTCAAAATCCCATAGAAATGAATGGAGAGCTGGGGAATTTCACTCTTTGATAAATTTACACCATATTCTCTTAGGGAAAAAATTGGTAGTAAAGACATGCAGTGCCTTCCGAAAATAGAAGGTATTTACTTGCCTCGTGCTTTATACATAGCACTGCCTTAACACTCATAATAAGAGTTTGACTCTCCCATAAGGCATTATGGGTGGAGACATGCATATCACTCCTTTATGTCCCTGTGACCAACTATGCATCCAGAACAGCTGGTTTTATAACAGAGATACCCTACAATTCCTACCTACTCAGAATCTATGTTCCAATATCGTGAACTAATGAGACCTAACAAGATCGAAACAGACCATCTGCAGGTTTGGATATATGTCTCTGAACCATTAGGCTGTATCTGTGTTATAAAACCAGCAGTTCTAGATACACCTGCCCCGGTATTTGGTCTGTCCAGGGCTGTCCAGGTGAAATCTTCCAGTCTGAATTTCCAAATTAGGAAATCCGGACAGGACATCGAAAATAATGCCATGGTGATCAGCCAATTGCTGATCACTACATCACCAGTCCCGCCCCTGACATCACCAGACCTGACCCTGGTGTCACAGGTCCTGCCCCTACCCCACCTCCAATGTCATCCGCCCTCTGTCCATTTTCTGTCCCAGAAAAGGTGGCAAACCTATTTGTGTAAAGTCACAAGGTGCTTACATGAAAATCAAACTACTAGCATAACATTCTATACACTTCAGTGCCTTCCCCTTTGGATTTTGCATTACTGTGACCAATCAACAGAGATAGTCGTGGAAGAAAAAATAACTAATGTGACCATGCAATAACCGTGGCTGCTGAAACATTATGATCAGCTCCTTTTAATTATAATGCAATTTAGAATTAACAGGTATCTAGACAGATCAACCATTTTTTAAATTGATATCTGGTTAGTGACAGTTGATAAATATCCTACAAAGCCGTTTTTATTTTTCCATTTTTTATTGCTGTCCATGAAAGATTTTATTGCTTCCATTAAGAAACCAGCCCGTAGAACAATGCCATATTGATGAGTTTTTTCTTTGGCTTGCAAAATAAATGAGCTTGGGCTGTTTTTAAAGCAAGTCATGAGCTCATCATTAGAACTGCTAATGTACTAACGAACAAAAGCTCCTGCTATAATTTGATCTGATATGAATACTGAAAATGCATTCAGTATAAATGCATGTACAAATATAGGACCTGTCATCCAGAATGCTCAGGACCTGTGGTTTTCTGAATAATGGATCTATACGTAATTTGGATCTGCATAATAGAAAATCATGTAATATTTAAAGGGGAGGTTCACCGTAGACCATATTCTACATTTGAATAGCCTCTGTGAGAAAATACATTTTTACAAATCATCTTTATTATTTTAAATGTTCTGTTTTGAAGCTACATGGTGGTGGTACACGGGAAGATTAGTCGCCCAGTGACGGGCAACTAATCTACCCGAAACGCCTTCCCGTCATCAAGAATATGAACCGTCGGCGGGATGGCATACAAATCACTTCGGATTTCTGAAGGTGCCTCACAAGGAAACTTCAGGTGACTTCGGAAATTCAAAGCCATTTGTATGCCATGCCGCTGGCAATTCGTATTCTTGCCGGCAGGAAGGCATTTGGGGAGATTAGTCGCCCGCATGTAGAGAAGATTTTACGATGGGCGAATAATCTCACCCACAGACCCAATAAGCCATGGATCAGCCCTGCTAAAGTTCTCTCTTCTGTGCTCTCAGCTCTCTGTAGGGGATTTCCTAGCCTGGGACTTTGCAAACAGCCAAACAAAAAAAAAAAAAAAAAATCACACTGAACTGGCTTTGCTCATGTTTCCTTCTCCTGTTTCATTTGCATATCTTTGATGGGATTGGCTGGCAAGATTTAGCCAATAGGATCAGGGAAATGCAAATGAAGCAAGAGAGGGGAGGCACGAGCAGTAACAAGATCAGTGTCAGCTTCCTGTATGGTCAGAATGGAAAGTTGTGTGGACGATCCCTAGCAGAGAGAGGCAGTAGTAAGCCAAGGAGAGAGCCTTTTAGCAGCAGCGATCCACAGTTTATCGCTATATGTCCATTTAAAATAATAAAGATAGATTACAAAATTGTTCTTCTGACTTGGGCTTTTCAAATTTAGACTTTATGTTCTGAAGGTGAACCACCCCTTTAAAAAAACCCGATAAATAAAGCTGGTTTTGCTTCCAATAAGGATTGGTTATATTTCAGTTTGGATCAAGTACAAGGTATTGTTTTATTTTTGCAGAGAAAATGGAAATCATTTTGAAAAAATGTAGGTTATTTGGATAAAATGGATTCAGCTTTCTGGATAATGGATAATTCCTTATAAAGGTTCCCATACCTGTAGTAAGATATACAACTTTTTTGTATTGTCACGCAACAAACTTGAATTTGCCGAGTTTGATGCCCAAAAAACTTGAATTATTCGAGTTTTTGAGTGAAAACAAGTGTCAAACACTCCAAAAGACCTAAAAAAACATGAGGGCAAAAAACATCTTCAAATGATTAAAGGGACCTCTGCCATTGACTTTTACATGAATTCGACAAGTTTTAGCTGGACTATTTTCGTTTATTTTGCTGCTTTAGGGATCTAAAAATTCGACGTTTTTTTCTCTAAAAATGTGAGGGTTTTTTTTTTACCGAAACCTAACCTATAATAAATAAACCCCTAAATTGCCATAGCAACTAGTCAGGTCTTTACATTTAGTTCATAGTTAAGTATTTATTTCTGATTGGCAGCAATTGGCAACTACAGTTCAGCACCTGTGTTCATAAACTAGCCCTACAGTGTGTAATATAATGAGGTTTATGCAGAAATTTAAGGTGGGCATATAAAGATGTACTGGTATAGTATCATACATGTGTATGGCCACTTTTCCAATGTTCTTTTTTTTCCGCAGATACTGAACAGTAAGTATCACAGGATACTGAAATGGAACCCTGACTTTCCATACATGGTCTAAATAGGCCTAACTGCCTGACCAAATCTGGAAATTCCAGTGACCCAGACCAGTTTATGCCTTTAGTCATGTAAAATGAACACTCTCATACCCATGTAACAGTGCAGTACTAGGACAGTATTTCACACAAACAACAATAGGACAAGCTGACCAATAGGTTGCTGGAGAGCCAGGGAGTATGATTTGCAGTCTGATTTAGATTTAGTCTTTTGCAATATGCGGTGACTATGCATTTCCATTCTGTACAAACTGTCACATTATAGTTTAGCATCCTTCAACTGTTTTGACAGGGGTTGCTGAAGTGTTCTATGTTAACATAGTATGCCCAAGGGCATTTCATTGGTGATGAATGTTGCTGTGGTTAGTGATAGGTCAGCCAGTACTTGAGGTATCTGAACTGAAATAAAGAGGGCATTCCTATTATACAGTAGGTAAGTAACCGGACTAAGAATGAGAGAAAAGGGAACTTTTCTGTTATAATATCCTTTAGATATTCTTAAATACCTACCATTAATGTTATGGGTCAATGCATGGAACTGTATATGAAAATTAGTGTCCATCCGTCAATATATTGAAGTTCTAGTAATTAAGTGAAAATGATTTATTTACATTTTTAAGGCAGTTTGTCAGCACCAGCAAAGAAAACATTATTTGACAGTAGCCTTAATAGCTGCTGACTCATTCCCTTCAGACTGAATTGGCTGCCTGTAAAGCCCACGTATGGGAAAGACTGCCTCGGCCCGATGATCTAGTCTACCCATCGCTCCTATATCGGCCCTTATAATGATCTGAACTAGTAGGTTTTCTGGTACTTCTGGCCTAATTATCTACAAATCAAAGCAAATAAATCCTACAAGGACTATAGTCAAACACAACCTACAGTGATGAGAAAATGGAACCAGGCAGTAACTCCTGAATGAAGCATGTGTCAGAAATGGGAGTACCCTTTTTTTACTTAAAATAAAAAAGGACTGCAAAAAATTAATTGGTTGCTAGATCTTTAAATGCTCACTGTAATGCTCACTTTAAAGGGTCAGTATAACCTCTTGTTTTACATGAGTTCATTGAATAGGGATTGTGTCATATGTTATGCATATTGTTTAAATTAAAAAAAATGTTTTTGAGTTTCTGCATGTTTGTTGCAAGGCAGATTATTAAATGACCAGTATGCAACCTCCTCCCTCTCCCCTTTGTTGTGACTGTTTTGCAGGGGGGGGGGTTATCTATGTACTGGTCATTGGCAAAAATAGGTTAAAAACAAGCCTTATTCATTGAAAGCATTCCGAGCAAGGGAGGATACTGCCTCTATGAATGGGATTTCCACCATAAAACACTTTTTTGCATAATGAAGGAAATTCCAAACAACCATTCAGTTTTTTCAGTGATTTTACAGATACAGGACTTCTCCACCTCTAACAATTTTCCTATTCCTCCTTTCTCTTTCAATGCTGGTCTCCTTTGAATAATTTTATGCAAACGTTTTTTAACACCCTATAACTTTAACGGGGGTGTATGGATTAATTATTACTCACCAATTTTTATGCAGTCCTCAAAGATTACCTTAATTGATTTGCAGCAATTTTAATGAATTTAGTAAAGTTTACTTTTTAACAGTTAATCAGTTATTTACAATCTTCTATAATGAATGGATTTTAATGTGTGATATATAATAATGAATTAACTTTAATCTCACCTGGGTCAATTTAATCCTGGTTATTTAAGTTAACTTCTTAATTTCATTTGAAGCACTAGCACTTTATAGCACAATATTAATTAATCCTGTTACATGATTTTTAATTGCTAATGAATTATTAGCACCTAGCACATAGCACTTTATTGGGTAACCCAGCAATGGCTGCCCAATAATTGAAGCAACACTGGGTTAGTAACCGTTAACGAAACTGTTAATAAACTCTGACACTGCTGCACTAATACTTGAATTTTCTTTAATTGGTGGTCAATTGAATAGAGAGGGGTTTTACTTCTTTTCATTTCTATAACACATTATTTTGGTAATCACACCTCTTTCGTTCGGAAAACGTATTGCTTTTTTAGGAAGGTACACTGAACAATTCTTTCTTTATAAATTTTACAGATACTTGTAAATACACCTATATTTAGTATCTTTCATCTTTTTTTTTCCTTAGTCTGATTAGCAGAAGTCGGTTATCTTCCAGGACTGTTATTCAACTATGCTATGAAACACTACTTTCACTAAATTGTTTCAAGAGTCAATAACAGTACAGAGGAGTTGTGAACAGATTGTATGTTATTGGCAAGATTACCTGAAGGAGTTAAAGCTAACAGCATATCTTGTGTCTAGCCTGCAAGGCATTAAGGAATCAATGGGGTCATGTCAAGCTCAGCCTATCGATTTGTTTGGCTGTGTTATAACCAGAACAATAAGTCTGCAGGGCACAACGAATATGGCTTTTTCTAGTTTTCCATTGAACTGTATACACAGTAGAAAGCTTGCAAACAAGATCAGCAACCTGTGATTCAACCGTGATGATCTGTGCATGGTGTAATTTGTCCTTGAGCCTTTATGAGCAGTGCAGTAGTTTTGGAGATGATGTGAAATAAGAACTTTACCTTTTGGTTGCTACAAAAAGGCAAGGATGGAAGCCCACCTATTTATACATTCTACGGATACAGTATATGCAGTAGTAATCAAATAGCCATTAATAACAAAATGTAAGCAAAGATCTAATTAGCTGTTATGCCAGATCCAGTTGTACGATTTAGTACCTGCTTAGTAATCCTAGTAAATAGAATGTTTTTCATGGGTTCAGCATGCATCAAATTAGTGACTGCACTAAATACAGAACTACTGCACAGAGTCCATGTACAGTATGTTGCCAGTGGAATAGAAACTCTCTTAAACAATAAGAATTCTATACTGTGTCATTGTTCTGAAAGTCTTATTAGGAATCCATTAACCTGCCAATATGTTGAAGTGTTGAAGGAATACCATATTGAAGCAGGCATTACATTGACATAATATACCCTTTTCAACATGGTTCACTGAATAGGACTTGGGTGGGACATACTTTTTGCTATTGTGACAATCACATAAAAACATTTTGGGTTAACTATTTTAACTCTTCTAAACAAGCGTCTCCATGTTTGGTCCTTGCAAGGTTAGATTCCCATAATACACTTTTTCCACTTTGTTTTGTTAGCAGGAGTCAATTATGCTGATGGATCATCACCAGCCGTCACGATTGGACTTGTATCGATCAAGGGGGTATAATGTCCATTTAAGTTAAAGGTCATCATATGCTTATAAATATTGCTGTGCAAGTAAGCAGAAAGCTGTAGGTTCCCTAGCAGTAAGGAATCCCGCATTTACGAGAGCTGTTCTGGGAATCCATGCAGGGACACAAACTTTGTCTTTAAACATCGCCTTTATTGAAACACACACTGTAGTACAAATCTGGTGCGGTGGGCGTAATGGGCATCGTATCTATTTGTTTACAGCTGTAGGTTCCCCTCTGGTGAAGTCTATTTTCACCTTTGGGTCATATTTATCAAAAAAGTCAAAATAATTTCATTCAGGATTTGAAGAGCTGTGTTTCAAATAGCAGACAGACAGTATACCACAATGGAATGGTAGTACTGTATATCACAAATTCATAACCACAAATTTTGTATTATACTCAATATATTTAATCTAAACTCACTATATAGCGTTAAGCACATTGCAGCAACATAATGGCAATTAACTAACAAATACAAAAGGTAACAAACTCAATGCACAGAACTATATCTACTGGTGGACCCTGCACATCATGTTCTTATGTGCCAACATCTTGCAGTTGTCAATGTTGATATTAATTGATGATAAATGTTAGGAAGAATTATTTTTTTGGTGATCCTTAGCCTGTTCTTTGGTGGGTAACAGAACTTTGGATGTATAAAGGCATCAAGTTATATGGTTGTAATTCTTTGCAGCTTTCCAATGAACATTCATTAGAACATATTTAATGGTTTAAAGAGTTTAGAAATGGAATTTTACTGAAAGCAGTGTTTTTCCATTTCTATGCTCAGCAATGCGGGTTCCCATTTGAAACAGTGAAGCAGAATACAATTGTGGCCTTTCCTGGAAAAGAACTTGCTTCTGCTATATTGTTTCATAGTTACATAGTTGTTTTATAAGTACCTTTTCTTTCTGTATGAAAGGAAAAAATTGGGTCAAGTTCATCTTTATTAGCATAGTAATTTCTTTAAATGAACACAAGTCACACCAGTCAATCTGGGTAGGACATATTACCCAAGGGAGAATGAAGACTTTACTTTTTAGGGGTGACTTCACATAGTAACTCTTAGAGATAACCAAAAATCGTGCTTGCTGTCAATAAACAATAAGACTATTTATGTATTCTGGTGGCTTGGAGGAAAATGGGTGCACTGTTAGCCTCATATACAACTTTGCATCACTTCAAATGTTTCCTAACTTTTAAGTCACGCTCCCTTGCCATATGTCATTTCAGTTATTTTATACATTTGTTAAAGAATAAGTACCTGCCTGTGCATAGTTATTAAATGAGTGCAAACTGAACATTCATAGTCAAGTACAGAGTTCTGTGAACAACTATTTGCTCCAGTTTATGAAACGGAGAAGAAATGGACATTGGAAATGTGGTTAGAGTCAGCAAGCAGGTGGTTGCATTCAGGTGCACAATACTGAGTGTGGGCACACCTTTTACAAAGGTAGATGCAAGCGGTGCAGAGTGCTTGTATAGATCAGTTCATGCTATTTAAATGGGTGTAGTTCTGTGCTCATTTTAGTGCCTACCGTTGTCCATGCTTTTTGAAATTTCCTTTTGGATGATTTCCCACTTAATCTGGCCAGAATTTTTTTTACACTTTGTACTCTAAAATAAATTTTTCTTGTCCATTGGTTTCAGATTTATCGGCGTTGCTGGCTGGTATTGAGGAAATCTTCTAGCAAAGGTCCATGGCGACTTGAAAAATACCCGGATGAGAGGTCTGTGCTTCTGAAAGCCTCCCCTAAGGTGAGAGGTTATTAAATAATCCTTTTGGGATCACAAGTCTGTTTTTTTACCAGTCTGCATTGATATGGACCTCCTTTCTTCTGTGTCTCTTAGCACATCGAGCTTTATCTTTGCAGTTCTTTTTTTTAATAATTATTTATTGACAATATTTGTCCTACGTATAGATAATGCTTATTGCTTGCATATCTTAACTACCAGCAATTAGTACCATGCCGTGTGGGAATCTCTTCTATGGTCTTGAAACATTGATCCCTGCATGCGTGTCATAGTGAGGTGCGGGTGCTCCCAGCCCAATTGCAACTGATCCGAACTATCGTTCCCAACCTGCGTCTGGCCCAACTATCTTTGATGTCACAAAAAGGAACGGGCAAGTGCACATCTATAAATAGTGGCTGTCAGAAGCAGAAGCCGGGACAGTAAGGTCATGGGCGGTTAGAGCAGAAAGAAGAGCTGAACTCAGCTGTGATCACAAACAGTGTGAAAAAATAAAACCATATAAAATAATTTTTATTAATGAGGGCTTATAGGCTGTTTTTAAAATCCTGCAGGTAACTGAGATCAGTAATGTGAAGTGCATCATGAGGCTCCCAAAGGAGACCAAGAGGCAAGCAGTTGCCATAATATTTTGTGATGACTTGGCCCGTACGTTCACATGTGACTCAGGTAAGAAACTATTATCTAATATTATGTGGCCAAGATAATAATAATGTTTTTAATGTCAAAATATTGGTGTCAAACATAAAATGCAAGTTATGTAGCATGAAAAGAAATTTAGGTTATATTTGCGAAAATGCTTTTTGGTGGGATAAATGTCATTGTTTAGTTTAGGGAAATGGGGTAATGTAGAATTAGTGCAGGCTACATGATACACATAGGGGCACATTTATTTAGGTCTGAATTTTCAATTCGGAAAGCTTTGCCATACGTCACACAACTATATCAGATGCTCATTCGCTTCAACTACACATATTTCTCAAAATGCAAAAATTTGTATAGGCAAATGAGCGCTTTCATATATTCGCTAGGAAAAATTTGTGAGCATGAAAGTTTCTTAGCGAATTTTCTCTAGTGTTACCTTTTTCCTAGCAAAACTTTGTTAACATACTTACTCTTAAAGGGCACCTATCACAGCCAAAATCAAACACATATTAACAATCTGACCAGTACAACATAAACACATTTAATCAAACTACATATATAGTTTTTTGAAAAAACTGCAGGTTTTAAAAAAAAATCCCTTACTTTGTCAAATGGGTTCTTTCACTGAGGGAGGCCATACTGAGACTCTAATATGCAAATTTCAGGAGCATGCTCAGATTGTTACACTGCTTTGAGTATTCTACCCAGAATGCCTTGTTTAAGTAAACTCCTCCACTAGAAGTATCAGGAGATTTCCCTATCTTGTTCCCTGCTGGTAAAGTCATTATGCAAATGAAGAGCACACACTAACTTCCAGCAGGTGGCAGCACTACTGAACAGCAGCTAACACATAGGTTTGGCTGATTTGAAAATAGCTTAGAAGGGTTGATAAGCAAGCAAGGAATTTCAACTGAGCATGTGCGAGATTTCAGAACTACAGTTGGCTGGGAATATATAGGTAGGAGGAGCCAGTGAAATCCAAGATGCCTGCCTCAGCTAGAACTGCAGTGGAGATAGGGGAGATCTTGCAGAAGGTATAGTGAGCTGATGATTTACATCAGTGCTGTCCAACTTCTATAGTACAGAGGGCCGGAATTTTTCCAATCTACATTGTGGAGGGCCGATAACGGAAGCCAGTGTTAGCCACTCCCTGTTTTTAGACCATAACCACTTTAAACCACACCCATGTTACCGCAAGACCATGTCCACATTAATAGCACACCAAAAAACCAAGTGGTTGGTGCTCACTGCAGAAATCAGGGCCAGAACTATGGATAGGCAGAGTAGGCAGCTGTCTAGGACACCATCATTGAGGGGCGCACTTTTTTCAAGCGTTTATTTAATAATTTGTTTCAGTAATCATGGTCACCCAGTTGGGTGGAATCCATCTCCTTCCCCTTCTCCCTCTTGCCGGCAAGTAATAGCTCCTTCTGTGCGGTGCACTGAGACGTGCATACATGCGTCAATGATGTCACTGATGTGATGACAGAGAGAGGCAGAGAGCTGGCGGCCTGCTTGGTGTGGCTCACTCTCGCTGCTCTCAGCCCTGCACAGTTGCACTGAACTGAAGACTTTCTTTCTATTACTGTAAAGTGTGAAGCTTCCTGCTGGCACAGCCAGGTACAGATTTGGGGCCCATATGCTTGCTGTTGCTGCTGGGCGCTGGGACAGTGACATAAATACTTGGGGGCAATATGATTTGATCAGATTTATTTTTGGCTGCTGCTGACACAGGTAAAGGGGAGAGCAGGAGAAGAGCTCGACCCGGACCCGTCCGCGACCCGAACATTTTGTGCAGGAGTTGGCCTGAACCCGCCCGACCCGCATATCACTACTATGGGGCTCATTTATAAACTTTGCACAGCACAGAATAATTCACACAGTGAGCATATTTACCCTGCACATGGTTATATTTATAAAGCAGGATAGAAGCGTTGTATTTAATGTACAAACAGAATTGTGAATTTTTATTAGTGCTGAAAATGTCCATAAGAGCTTTTTTAAATATGGCATAATATCAAATTTTGAATATTTATGCATACACACTGCGTTTGAATTACGCCACAACTGGTGGCAGAGAAAATATTTGCAAGAGTTTCACAAATTGTGAATTTATATTACTGTCCATGTTACTTTCATGCACAACGACCTAGCACAGTGGCCACACTCGCGCAAACACCCGTCTCATTTGGGAGCCATTTTAGGATATTTGTGCGCAGTGCGAATTCGCAAAATGGAAAGACGGGCACAGCAGTGCGACCATCGGCAGGGCTTAAATAGGGTATAGGTGGCCGGGTAAGGTTAAAGCACACTGTACCAGAGATGATGGGCCTTCAAAAATCAGGCCTCAGCAGGACATTAATGCAAGGCTTTAACTTTTTTGTTACGTTTTATAATTAACCAATTTGATAAGGGAGGGAAGAGTCTCTGTCCTTTTTCCTTATAGTGATATCTACAAAATCTCCTTTTATGGCCTGTTGCTGAAGGGTTCCATATATTTCATTTTAAAGGGAGACTGTAATAATATTTTTTTTTTTAAATTTTGTACTTGTATCTTAAAACAATTTGGAAAAAAACACGGTTTTCTTTGTGAAAAAAAACCACTATCTTTTAGCACCTGTTTTTTTACTTTGCCTGAAAAAAACATTTACAGTATTTATTGAGTAATACTGTAAATGAAGCCATAGATTTTCCTTTCTAGAAAAGAGGAGCTAAGCGAGTGTTCTTAGGGGTATATTTATGAAAGAGTTAAGTTAGAGTTGGCCACAGTCTGCTAGAGTGAAATGCCTCCTATCAATTTCAAATGGTCTCAGACTGAAGGAAACAAAATTGAACTAATACATCAATAGTGTAAGTAAAGTTTATTTTGTTCAACTAACATGATAGAAAATAATTTGGAATTATTTCTTAGAGTGACCGGTCCCCTTTAAAAAAATATATATAAAAGCAAAGAAAGCTAACTATTTAGAAGAGGCATACAAGAAGAGGACACAACAATGAAGGAGCTACTATTACTTAAAGCTACGGTTCTCTTTTAAGTTAAGCATGTTATTGAATGGCTAATTCTAAGTTTTTTTCTTTTCTATATTTTTTTAATTGACTGCCTTTTTTTTCTGATTATAGCCAGGTTTTAATGGGGGTCACTGACCCCATCGAAAAAAAATGCTCTGTAAGGCTATACAGTAACTTATTAGTTATTGTTACTTTTTATTATTCATCAGTCTATTCTGGCCCTCTCCTTTTCATATTTCAGTCACTTATTCATATCAATGCATTGTTGCTAGGGTAATTTAGACCCTAGCAACCAGATTGCAAAATGGAGACCTGCTTGGGTGGCCAAATCGGACAACATTTTCTGGTCAAATTCCGTGCCCCAGGCATTGGTGGAGAGTTCTTAAAGAGAATTCATTCAGATGTGATTGTAGACTTTGCAAGTAGAAGGGGTTTCCATAACAAGCACCTCATAATATCAACATGCTGTTTTTTCTCTCTGAAAATGTTTAAACGTTATTGTTACAAAAAATGTAAGTACTGCTTACTGCAGTAATTAGTGACTATGCATTGGAGTAAATCAAACAATGATCCACATATTTTGCAAGGAGTTTCCTATGTATGGCAAGCTTACATGAACAGTGTTTGAGAAATAAGGAATATGGTTTTACTTGCCTTTGGTATTTATCACATGGGACAACTTGCCAATCATAATATCTATTCAAGAGAAACCCAAGCTTCAGGACCAAGAGCAAAATTGTTCAACCAAATGAGAGATACACTTTGCCCAGTTCTCTGTCTCTTGTTTGTGTTAATGTTTTCTTCAGTTTATATTATTGCTTGTTTGTCAGCATTCATACCAAAATATCACCAAAATCTCCACTTTTGAAAATTTGATTCATCCTGTTATGATCTGTATTCTCACAGAGCTGGAAGCAGAAGAGTGGTACAAGGTTCTCTCTATGGAATGCCCAGGAACAAGAGTGACCGATTACAACCTAGGGGAGCCTGATCTGCTGACGCCAGGTGTACAAAATGAACAGACAGGTGAAGGGCACTAGGCATATATACCATGGATAATAAAACGGGGGATGTTTGGGTATGTACAACTGAGGGCAATGTGTTTAATTTGATAAAGAAAAGGACATTTAAGTTATAGAAAAGCAAGACTAGAAGGTCTCATGTATACAGCTGTTTAAAGGCTATTATATGACAATGCAGCTTGCTGAAACTGTGGGACTTTGTCATTGGTGAAGGTAAGAGTGCATTCTAATAAGAGGCATACATGGGTAAGAAAAGGGATACCATAGCTGTTGGAAACACTAAGGCAGTAGAAGTAGAATGATGTTCATTGTGGTGCGATAAAAAACTTCTTATTTGTGTGAGATGATGGAAGCAGACACTTCTTTTAGTGACTACATTACATAGCCTGTGGTAATGCTTTTTAACCTGTGAAATGAACTAGGTATGTTGATTGAAGGGGGTTGTGTTACATTGGCACAGAATATAAGTGTAATATTTTGCCCTTGCAGAGCGATTTAGTGTCTTTTTATTGCCCTCCTCAAACCTGGATGTGTATGGAGAGTGCAAGATGCAAATTACCCAGGAAAATCTCTACCTCTGGGACCCACACAACCCTCGCACCAAGCTGCTGTCCTGGCCTCTCTGTGCTCTGCGGCGATATGGAAGTGATTCCTCACGGTTTACTTTTGAGGCAGAACGGTGAGCAATTCAGAATGTTTAGAATAATACAACAGTAACCAACAATATCTAAATCTGATCTAACATTAACACCAAGGAAACTCACCCTATTCTAATATGATTTCTGCATGTAGTGTTTTACAAGGGATGAGGTAAACTGATCTGGACGTGAAGATATTTTTGTGCACTTTCTCCCCCATGGGAGAAGTGATTTGATATGAGTGACCAAACCCCGTTCTGCTATTACCCTTGAAGTATGCACCCATTCTGGGACAATGGCCCACATCTTTTACTTTGCAGAAATACACAAAAAATAATACAGACTCACCCCTGCACCTTATTGCTAAATCAGAAGACGGTCAGTGTGTTGCAAATCCCACTGAGCTCTTCTGACTGCGATAACACATATCCAAAATGAGAAAAGTTTGTAGACACACTGTATCGTGAAGTAAAAAGCACTGTTTATTGTACCATTAAAGACATGTGGCTGCTGTGAAATGGACACCTAACGCTTTTTGGGAACACCCCTTAAAGGGATACTGTCATGGGAAAACATGTTTTTTTCAAAATGAATCAGTTAATAGTGCTGCTCCAGCAGAATTCTGCACTGAAATCCATTTTTCAAAAGACCAAACAGATTTTGTTATATTCAATTTTGAAATCTGACATGGGGCTAGACATATTGTCAATTTCCCAGCTGCCTCCAGTCATGTGATTTGTGCTCTGATAAACTTCAATCACTCTTTACTGCAAGTTGGAGTGATATCACCCCCTCCCCCAGCAGCCGACAACAGAACAATGGTAAGGTAACGAAATACCAGCTCCCTAACACAAGATAACAGCACCCTGAAAGATCTAAGAACAGCACTAGTAAAAGCCAAGTCCCACTGAGACTGATTCAGTTACATTAAGTAGGAGAAATAGCCTGCCAGAACGTAATTCCATCCTAAAGTGCAGGCATAAGTCACATGACTGGGGCAGCTGGGAAACTGACAAAATGTCTAGCCCCATGTCAGATTTCAAAATTGAATATAAAAAAAATCTGTTTGCTCTTTTGAGAAATGGATTTCAGTGCATAATTCTGCTGGAGCAGCACTATTAACTGATGTGTTTTGGAAAAAACATGTTTTTCCATGACAGTATCCCTTTAACGATAGCCTATGATTATATACAGTCATATGAAAAAGTTTGGGAATCCCTCTTAATTCTTTGGAGTTTTATTTATCATTGGCTGAGCTTTCAAAGTAGCAACTTCCTATTAATATATAACATGCCTTATGGAAACAGTAGTATTTCAGCAGTCACAAAGTTTATTGGATTAACAGAAGATATGCAATATGCATCATAACAAAATTAGACAGGTGCATAAATTTGGACACCCCAACAGAGATATTACATCAATACTTAGTTGAGCCTCCTTTTGCAAATGTAACATCCTCTAGACACCTCCTATAGCCTTTTATAAGTGTCTGGATTCTGGATGGCGGTATTTTTGACCATTCGTCTATACAAAATCTCTCCAGTTCAGTTAAATTTGATGGCTGCTGAGCCTGCTTCAAATCATCCCATAGATTTTCGATGATATTCAAGTACTGTGAGGACTGTGACGGCCATTCCAGAATATTATACCTCTCCCTCTGCATAAATACATTTGTAGATTTCGAAGTGTGTTTAGGTTCATTGTCTTATTAGAATATCCAACCCCTGCATAACTTCAACTTTGTGACTGATGCTTGAACATTATCCTGAAGAATTTGTTGATATTGGGTCAAATTCATCCGACCCTCGACTTTAACAAGGGCTCAGTCTCTGAACTAGCCACACAGCCCCACAGCATGATGGAACCTCCACCAAATTTGACAGTAGGTAGCAGGTGTTGTTATGCAAAGCGCTTTTTGGTATGACCAATTAACTAAATGTTGTCTCATCAGTCCAAAGCACTTTGTTCCAAAATGACTGTGGCTTGTCTAAATGAGCTTTTGCATACAACAAGTGACTGTTTGTGGCGTGAGTGCAGAAAAGGCTTCTTTCTTATCACCCTGCCATACAGATGTTCTTTGTGCAAATTGCTCTGAATTGTAGAACGATGTACAGATACACCATCTGCAGCAAGATGTTCTTGCAGGTCTTTGCAGGTGATCTTTGGGTTTTACCATTCTTACACACCTGCCTAGCTTAATGATCCAATCCAACCAATTTGGTGTTGCCATTAATAAGCATTGAGATGTCAAATGCATTCAAATTAGCAAAATTACAAGGGTACCCAGTATCTGTTGGGACTGATTCTAGAGCGATAAACCATATATTTCTAGATACTTTCCAAGAGATTGCCAAGAGATAGTAAAGTCTTAAAGGTCATCTATACAGCAAAAATACACTGATTTCTAGTTAATAAGAAACCTGCCACAATTTAGGCATATAGTATTTTAAAAGGTATGTTAACTGTGGATAGATTATATATGACTGGGTGGGAGGGTAGACATGAATAAACTACCCTCAAGTTGGCCCATCTTCTTTCTCTGAAAAATGGTTTGCAAATCTCCTTAAAGGGGAGGTTCACCTTAAAGGGATACTTTCAAAATGCATCAGTTAATATTGCTGCTGCAGCAGACTTCTGCACTGAAATCAATTTTTCAAAAGAGCAAGCAGATTTTTTATATTTAATTTTGAAATCTGACTTGGGGCTAGACATATTGTCAGTTTCACAGGTTTCCCACCAGTCAAGTAACTTTTCTAATAAACTCTGAGAGTTTGTTAAATTATTTGCCTTTTTCTTCTGACTCTTTCCAGCTTTCAAGTGGGGGTCACTGACCCAATCGAAAAACAAATGCTCTCTAAGGCTACAAATGTATTGGTATTGCTATTTTTTATTGCTCATCTATCTATTCAGGTCCTCTCTTTTTTGTAATTGAGTCTCTTTTTCAAAGCAGCGCATGGTTGCTAATGTAATTTGGACCCTATTAACCAGACTGCTGAAATTGCAAACTGGAGAGCTTTTGAATAAAACTCAAAAACCTCAAATAATAAAAAATGAAAACCAATTGCAAAACCCTTTATGCTCTGGCAGAATTTCGCATTTCATTTGCTCCAGACGTATTTTTGAACATTTTGTTTTCTTTCATTTTAGGTGCAATTCCTGGGGGGGGGGTTAGTTTACCAAGGAAAACTATACATTGTTTTTTCTTTCTTTGTTTCTAAATCTGCCAGGGTTTTTGCATATTTCCACTTCTGAACAAGATTTAGAGCTCTGAACAAAATGTTAAAATTGCTATTTTTCATGATATATGGATTTATACCAGAAAAATATTTTATTTTATGCTCAAAAATTCAACTGATTCAACTGATTTGGAAAGCCTCAAGTGTCTCAAACATGCCAATACCAGATATGTAAAGTTTTATGAAGACTTCTGACTTTTAAAGATAAAAAACTCCCAGCAGTAAATTACTGAATTTCAAAGCACTACAGTAGAATTTGGCATACTTTAGATTCCAAAGCCAAAAAATCCTGGAACATTAGGTTTACCCCAGGAAACCATATATGTCTGAAAAGAACACATTTTGCAGAAACAAAAATGGGTAACTATGTCTTTCTACTCTAAAGTAACAAATATCAAAGCTTTTCTGAATGTAGCAATTTCTATAAAAATTGTGAAAAATTCTGAAAAATCACCTCAAAATGTTTTAACTAAATATGATTGCCAGGGGTCCACTTAACAGTTTGATTGCCATTGTGCATAGGTTTACCAAAGTATATGGCGTTTAAAGACCCCAAAATTAAGTCAGCCTGTACACATTGTCCTGGAAGTCACTTCAGCTACTGAATAATCAACACACATTTTTTGTGGGGTAAAAACAAAAAAAAATACGTTGCCCCCCCCCCCCCCCAAAACCATATAGTTGTGTAAAGTACACTTTCAGCTGAATCTAAAATGGTTAACCATGTCTTTCTACTCCAAACTACTGAGTCGGAATGCTTTCCTAAAATTGTTGGTTGATGAAATACATGAAAATTGCCTCAATGCTTCTACTTTCTTATTTCTCACATAGCATTAGGTACTAAGAAACAACAGACTAAATATGAATGTCAGGGGTCCACTGAACATTTTGATGCCCATTGTGCATAGGATTACCAAAGTATCCGGTGTAGAGACCCCAAAATGAAGTTAGTGCATACAAACTGTCCCAGAAGTCACTTCAGCTTCTAAATAATCTACACATTTACTGCATTTCTTACAGCGTAAAAGCAAAAAAAAATAAGTTGACCGCTCAAAATCATATATTTTTGTAAAGAACACATACAGCTGAATCTAAAATGCTTAACCATGTCTTTCTACTCCAAACAACTGAGTCGGAATGCTTTGCCAAAACTGTTGGTTCTGATGAAATACATAATATTGCCCAACACTTCTACTTTCTAGCATCTTATCTCCCACGTAGCATTAAATATATCCTAAATATAAATGCCAGGGGTCCACTGAACAGTTCGATGCCCATTGTGTGAAGCTCTTTGGGTTCAAAATAAACTGTTTTTCTTTTCACCTTGGAGTGGCCTGCATTTATGCTAACAATCCCGCTGTGATCCCCCCAAACTTCATACTACGCAGAGCCGAAAATGCAAAAAAATGTACCAATATCACCAAAATTGCAATATAATCACTGTAAGTATTGCGCAGTGCCGTTAGCAAATAGGCTATGCGAAATAAAACATTTTTTCACACTGCGATAAAAATAAGAAAAAGCCACAAAATTGTATAAACGTGCATATTGTTGTCTACACTTGGCAAATTGTGTGTTTTGTGCGCGTGTGTGAGTGCTGTGAATGTGTATGATCCCCCAAAATTGTATGTGTGTGTAAATGTGAATGTAAGTGTGTATTGGTAAAATATGTGTGTTTGTGTGTGTGTGTAACACTAACCTGGGGTGGCAGGCTGAGGATTGTCCAGGAGGGCTGGAGACAGGGCTGCAACTGAAGGAGGCCATCTTCTTAATTGAATCCAGTGGGGGCAGAGCTGGAGGTCCAGGAAGTGCGGGCAGCAGCTGGACATGTAGATATCACATTTCTGATGTGGTCTTGGGGCCCCTGGGGTGATCCCGGCCCAGGGGCCACTTGTTATTGTTGCCTAGGGGCTGAGGAACGAGTAGGAAAGGATCAAGCAGCTTTAAAAGCCAATCCTCCGCTCCCAAACCCAGAATTCTGCAGATCTTAGAATCTACTTGAGTCTTTTATTTAAAGATTGAAGATTCTATGATCGGTGGCACTTGAGTGTTTTATTTACAGATTGTATTTTTTATGATCTGTGGCACTTAAAGGGTTAAAATGTCTTATATTCTGTAATATGTTAAATGTTTGTAAGTATTTATGTTTTTATTATAAATGTATACAAATATATATATATTTATCTGTCACAGGAGCAGCTATATTTGAAAAATATTTTATGTTCAGTATAATTTTTTGGGTGTTGATAATGTCTTTTAAAAAATTTCTGTTCTCATCAGATGATTGCAATAGAATGTATTTAGAATACTTAAATGCGGAGTAGTTCCTAATATTATTACTATTTGAGTGATTATCCCATGATTTAGTCAATTCTCAGAACTTTAAGCCTGTAAGTTTCAGCAAGGTGGAAGAAAAATGTCAGTGTAATTAGT
The DNA here is from genome assembly GCF_017654675.1 of Xenopus laevis. Classification (NCBI taxonomy): domain Eukaryota; kingdom Metazoa; phylum Chordata; class Amphibia; order Anura; family Pipidae; genus Xenopus; species Xenopus laevis. The sequence goes on along the minus strand of NC_054378.1, from coordinate 55,022,456 downwards.
TGTGTAACAGGTTCAGACAGCACACACTTGATGTCCTGCCTATAAATTAATACATAATTGTATAAATAAATACAGGTATGGGGTTCATTATCCGGAAACCTGTCATCCAGAAAGCTCTGAATTACGGAAAGGTTGTCTTCCATAGACTCCATTTTTTCCAAATAATCCAAATTTTTAAAAATGATTTCCTTTTTCTCTGTAATAATAAATCAGTATCTTGTACTTGATCTGAACTAATATATATATAATAAATACGTATTGAAAGCAGAACCAGCCTATTGGGTTTATTTAATGTTTACATGATTTTCTAGTAGACTTAATGTATGAACTGACAGAAAGATCTGTTATCAGGAAAACCCCAGGTCTACAAAACAGACATTAGGCTCTTTAGTTACCATGGTTTACAAAAAAAGTGTTGTCAAAAGCAAGATGAGAACCTTGCCAGAAAGCGCACTGTTTTCACGGATATAATCTGGCCTACAAAAGAAATGGTACATAATATTAATAATTGCATGGCACATTTCACACAAGTTAGGCTTCGGTGTTGCAACTAACCCCAAATGTTCTGTATTTGCAGAGTGTGTGGAATCAGTGAGGGTCTGTTCACATTCCAGACTCTGGAAGGACAGCAGATCTATGAGCGGGTGCACAAGGCTGTCCTGGCGTTGGCTGAACAGCACAAGAATCTTCTCCTTGAGATGGAAAAAAACTCCCGTGTGAGTTATACAATCTTCCACCATCTATTCCCTTAGAAAAATGTCCTGTTTTAAAAAAAACTTCCTATACTAGCTGGTTTGCCAACAAAACTTTAACAGCAATTATTTACAATAATTATACCACATATACACTGAGAAATGCTAGGTGGGAATATATGAAGGCACACCCTTTTAAGACATTATAAAAATGGCAGTTTTACCAGTTCTATTATAGATAAAGTTAAAGGAAAAATAATTGATTTCATAAAGAAAACTGTTTTTTATAGAGGTATGTGGGGAAAACCCCATTGCTTTCAGATGAAGATCACAAAAATTACATTTGTATAGTTGCATTTATCATATTTTTACATAGACAAAGTAATATAGTAGATGTGGATGGAAGAAAACATAGAACTATAGTCTACGCGACTTTGACTTTATGGCCTTCAATTGAAAATGTTATTTGTGAGGGTCACTGACCGTGGTGGCAAAAAAATGTCATTTTATCATTGATTTCAATTGACTCCCGTGAATCCCAGCTGAGCCAGAGGGACTTGCCCCGGTTTAAAAGGCAGCCACAATGTACTAAAAAATATATATCCCAAGGCTCAATTAGTAGTAAAAAATAAAAAAAAATTAAATTTTTTATTACAGTTCACATACAAATGGTACATACTGACCCTGCATGGCCCACCTTATGCGTTTCATACCCTCCGGTACTTAGTCATGTGTGTCTTTGTCAGTAACATATTAAGCACAGAATTTAAACCCAGGTGATCCCACGCATTTTTTACTTAAAACCAATCAGAAATCAAAGGGGTTAACCCAACTTCCTTTACATCTTATTGCATTATGCCTATACAGAGTAATAGTACCATTTCCTTTATATTATATCATTTCAAATGTAATTCTTTATATAATTAAATAATATAAAACCGTTTATTTTAGGTCTATACATGTTACAATCAGTAAGAAACAGTCGGTTTAAATATCTACACTTTGCACGAGTGTGTACTGTTGTAAATACATTGTTAAAAAAAAACGTCACTAATCTGTCAGACTCATTGATATGCCCTGGAATAACATAGTTGTGGCAGTGCATGCAAGGGATATGCTTTCTTTCATTGGGGCCCCATTTTATTAATTGGTAGGGGCCACCTCCCTGGTATCCAGTATGCCAATAATTGGGACCCTGCTAAATTATTAGTATGGTGACCCCATAGTTACAGATGGCAGCCGTGTGTACAGTGTGTGTAAGATCTTTATGTGCACCCTGTTATAATACCTCACCAGGCTCCCATCAGACTAATTCTTACTGTTTTTCAGCGACTAAACAAGGATGCAGAAAACATCAGCTACCCATCCCCCACCACCTCCATGCTGCCCCGTAGCGCATACTGGCACCATATTACTAGTGGCCAGAGCAATGCAGAGTCTTCCAGCAACATCCGTGAGTGTCAGCTCTGCCTTTAAGAAAAGGCTTGGGTGGAAATGTGCTGTTAGCAAGGCAGGGGAACCTGGAGAAAAATGTCAGTGTAATTAGTGAGTGTATGAGAACAGGTTCAGACAGCACACACGGGGAGGCCCATTTATCAAAGGTCGAATTTCCAGTTCATGTGATTTTTTTTTTATTTGAATATACTCAATTCGACTGAAAGGTTATTTAAGAAAAAATTTAAATATATAATATTCAATCCAATAGTTCCAACCTGAAAATTTTAATTTTATTTTAGGTGGTGAATATTCAAATTAGGGCTGTTTCCATTGTCTTGTTCTTGTTTTTCTGTTTTTCCAAAAATCTAAGTGTAAAGTTTAATATCCTGTGTCTGGTGTTTGAGTCTGACAGCTCAGTAATTCAGGTGCAGACTCTAAACTGTTACAATTTTGCAACATTTAGTTGATACATTTCTCAGCAGCATCTCTGGAGTATTAGCAACTATTGTATCAATTCTAACAGCTGCCTGTAATGAAATTCAGAGACTCTGCTGAGCAGGGACAAAGATAAGAAATGTATCAACTAAATATCAATTTAGAACAGGTTACAGGGCCGGCGACCCCCCATCACAGAGCTGCTTTAGAAGGGTAAAAAAAAAAAAAAAGACCACTTCAATATTAGAAAAACGGTGACACATAGAAAACTTAGTAATTGGAAAAAGTCGTTATTTTTGGTGATCTATCGGAAAACAATTAGTGAACCACCCCTTTAAGTCTTTTTAGATTCACAGTAATAAAGGGAAGGAAAAGAAGAACTGTAATGCAGATGTAGTGAGACATCAGAACTGAATCTGACTAAAGTTATAGATATTAGATTATTTTGTTAAAGACTTAGGATGTGCTGTGTCCCCTGTAGCTGCAGTCAGAAGGGCATGTCACCAGAGACACTCAATGAGGAGCACTAAAGGCAACATTTTGGTTAGGAAACAGTATGTCTATTGCATAATGAGCACTGAACTACTTGTAAGTACAGCCAATTTCTGTAGGCATCCTACAAATATGTTGGGCATTTGTTGTGATCCCCCAATTGCCACGCCTAGAGCCCACCACTCATGTATGTAGTCGAAACAAGAGCTAGTGACAAGGGCTAGAGTCCTGCAGTGAGTCGGGTACCCATGGGTTACCCGCAAAAACCTGCGGGTTGAAGTTCCGGGTTCGGGTATAGATGCGGGTCGGCGGTTTTGCGAGTCGGGCCGCGGTCTTCTCAATATCCATTTTTACTCCTTTTTTCCGATCACACCTACTTCCGATGATGTCACTTCTGGTTTACGACAGCACTTTCTGATTCTTGATGGTCAACGGGTCGCAGATAAGGTATTTGCGGGTCAGGTAGCGGGTCCAAGCAGGTAAGAATGTGGGTTGCGGGTTGCAGTTTGCGGGTACGGGTCGGGGTTCCAAAAAAATGGACCCGCACAGGACTCTAACAAGGGCTACATTGATCATATTAGTGACCTGTTTGGCCAGACATCAGGCTAACAGCATGCTAGGAAGTGTATCTGTGGATTATTCCATGGGATCATGTCAATGTGGTGATGATATATACTCAATTAAGGATAGGTTTCTCTGTACTGCAGGTGTACCAAGTGGCAGAGAATCAGATCCTATCACCAGACGGATGCGTGATCGGAAGACTTCAGCATGTGAAAGGAAGCTCCCCACTTCAGCCTCTCAGTGACACAGTCTTGTCTTTACCCAGCCTAATCCAAACCTAAGGGCCACTGAAGGCTTAGTGAACAAGAAGGTATTATGTGACGCTGTACCTGTACTACTAAGGAATTAACCTACATGCCCGTATTGGCTTCTTAGGAAGTAGGAGCCCGAAAGACATTCTTTGTGTCTTGTCTTTCTTAGAAAGAAGTCACTAATGGAAACTGCTCTGAGATTTTCTACCAAGGAAGGACTGCAGTTTGTGTATGTCTGCACAATAAAAACAAGTGCTCTGAAATGACCCCATGTAGCACCACCACTTCCTGACAGAAGATAAGGGGAGCATGTAACACAAGGAAGTGCAGGGGATGGAAATAACATTTATGTAAAAAGCTAATTTTGCACTTAAAAAAAAAAAAAAACTACAAAAAAAACAACCCAAATGAATTGCACTGTGTCAACATTCATTGCTTGTTATGTAATATGGTGGTACATGCAAAAATAATGATTCAATGCTTAGAAGAACCAGAAGGATGACAAATTTTATTTACATTTTTAAAAAAAACAAAACAGAAACCCATAGAACTAAGACTCAGTTAATGGTGAGGACATCACTCTGGATTTCATGACTGAGCTGGGTTTGGAGATCACTGAGTTTCTTTTTGAGGCCCGAGAGAGCAGAAAGAACAATAGTCTCCGGCTTAAGGGATCCGCAAGACTCCACGTTATAATAAAACCTGGTGGGGAGAGAAGGTATTACTGAAAACTGGCAATAACCAGAATGGATGAATATCTTTTTACTTTAATTTAGAGCAAAGACAACCTCATATTTACGGAGGATTATATATATATAGGAGAGACTTGTAGGGCACATGCACAGTATGTGTTTAGCACTTACATTAATAAAATGGCCAATCATGAACTACAATCAGACATAAGGACAACACACACCAGGATAGATTTACTAGTAACCTACTATCTGTATATATTCTATGCTTATTGATTACAGATACATAGGTGTCTTTAGTAATTGCAAGCTCATGGGGTCAGGGCCAAAAGCCATACAGGGCTGCATGAGTGGGACACTGCAGTTTGCATTCAGCAGAACTGACTCAATCCTCTTATTGCCAGTAAAAAAAAAAAACAAAAACCACACATTAAAGGGACATTAAAACAGACACTCATCACCTACAGGGTTTTAGTCATGTGCTCTGTGAAAGAAATATGCGGAGATAGCAAGGGCTAACATAAACGGACAGGTGTCATGGAGACCCCCATATGTAGTACACATGCTTGAACTCAAGATAAATACACAATGATGCTAAACTGGGGTTTTCCCAATTAAATATATTTAAATAGTTTGATGTACCATTGATACTCTGCATGTTGATATAAAGAAACCTTAAAATATTTTATTTAAGCAGGGTTATTTTGCAAAATTATGCTTTCAAAGAGCCCCAGTGAAACATCCAATCCAGCTTTGGCTTCATTTAGGAATCAAAAGATATTCCCTAGAAGTGTGGGCTACTTTATATAAATAGTGCAAGAGATTCTTATGTATTTACAAAGCTCCTGAATAGTAATAAAGCAGTGATAACCAGCAGCCAATTGGTCAAAATGGCGTACGTTCCATCTCAGGGTCGTGCGGCTCCACCATGTTTTTTCATTTTCCCAGGTATTGCTTATGCAACTATAATGTGCATGTGGGAAAATGATAAATTACAGCAGTGCGACCTCAGTATTTAATTGCTAGTAATGGGGAGATATCTAGAGGTTTTCATTTTGAAGACATAACAGAATAACAGGGATATGGGTCTGGCACAAATCAAAACAGTGGATTTAGGTTTATATGACTTTGTCATACAAATTTTGATCTTTGCTTTACCATGTTCTCAAATAGTACAGACCTTTCTGGTTTTCCAGTTGGATCATATGGAGCCTGAGCCTCTTCTTCATCAATTTCAGAGTATTCACTCTTTGGCCTGTAAATATATAGCGTATCATTTTATGCAAATTAACATATTAAAGGGGCAATATACATGTCGTCTTAACCTTACTACAGCAGAAGTACTGTCAGCAACAAAAAAGGGCTTGTGTTTTACTATTTTAACTATATAATGGAGCATGCTAGTGTGTTTTTTTTTTTTAGTTTTTGGGGTGGGGGAAATAAGATTTAAAAAAAAAAAAAAAAGTTTTTTTGGAATTTGTATATATTGTATAAGTACATTAAAGGAACAGTAACATCAACAAGTGAAAGTTTTTTAAAGTAATACAAATATAATGTACTGTTGCTTTGGTAAAACTGTTGTGTTTGCTTCAGAAACACTACTATTGTTTACTGTATATAAATAAGCTTCTGTGTAGCCATGGGGGTAGATATTCAAAGGAGAAAAGACTCAGGTTACACAGCAGATAAATAAAGCTCTGTAGAACATAATGTGATCTGTTATCCACTATTTAACCTGTGCTATATAGCCTTTTTTAACTTTCCGCCATTGCTACACAGCAGTTTGTTTATATGAACTATAGTAGTGTTTCTGAAGCAGGCAGATCAGTTTTACCAGGGCAGGGCAACTGCATGATATTTTCATTACTTGAAAACACTTTCATTTTTTGGTGTTCCTGTTCCTTTAAAGCCAGAAATGTGTGACTATAAAAAGATCCTTGGACACCCTTCACTTTGCAAAGCAGCAAAGAGAAAAGACCCGAGATCAATGTATGCTATAAAAATACAAAGTCTGACTTATGCCAGTAAGAAATAGATCACATGGTACTGTGGAATTAAGTTGGAGAGGATTTACTTTAGTTTGGAATTTTACTTATGTTTAAGAGGGTATTTATATGTCCTTGTGGCAGTCCCCATGGCCTTTTCTAAAAAAAAAAAAAAATGCTCTTACTTTAAATGTGATTCTATCTACAGGACCAGAATCCGAGCAAAAGACTCATGTAAAAGCAAGGACATGGCCATTGCATGGTTTGCATTTGCAACTCTGTAACCTAGAGGCTGGTTATTGAGCAAACAATCATGCAACAGAATTATTTGCTAGCTCTATGCTTTTGTTTCATGTTGATGCATGTGCGAAGTCAGTCCTGGCCGACATGTTGTGCAGTTGCTGCACCTCCAACCGCCATTTCCAGTGAAATTTGTTCACTTTACTTGAATGATTATCTGGACCTCCATGTGTTTTCAGTCAAGTCATATACAATCCACTGGACAGCACAGCAACTGGGCAGCCTATCAAACTCAATCAGTTTGAGCATAAGAAAATTTCGGTTGTAGCAAAAAAAAAAAAAAAAAAAAAATGGGTAAAGGATGTAAAATATATGAATTTGCAAAAAGCAGGTCTCTTTTGTATGTATTGATATGTATGATATTAAAGTAAACGGGATTTAAAAACAATTGTGAGAAGTTATCTATTAACCTCAGCAGAGGGACAGGGCATTCTATACCTACTCAAAAGCCGCTAAATATGACTAACTGCCAATTGCCACAACTCAAATGCATCTTCAATAATAATTCATGCCATCATTTTAAGTGCAATATATGTTGTGACTGCTCAGCCATGTGTAGGACATTCAGGGGCAGATTTACCAAAGGTCGAATTTCGAATTGATGTGAACTCAACTCAAAACTCGAACGGGAGGTTATTTATGAAAAAATTTGAACGTCTAAAATCCGATCAAATGGGAACAACCGGAAAATTCAATTCGTAACGAATACGAACGAAACTCGAATTGAATTTTTCCTCCAAAAAAGGCTATGAACATCTTCAAATGGGTCATCACACCTCTGCCATTGACTTGTAGATGAATTCGGCAGGTTTTAGATGGCAAATATTCAAATTAGAACTGGTTCCATGGTTGAGATGTGATGAATCTCACATTTGAAATTACATTGGAGTTGGTGCTTTTAAATTCTAATTTGTGAGTTTTGACAAAAAAAAATTCGAAATTTACCATTCGAACCTTAATAAATCTACCCCAGAGTCAGAAGGATTGCACAGTCAGGCTCCTTTGTGAAATACTAAAAAAAAACTTTCAGTATTACTACTTTCTCTAGAAATAACCACATACCATTCCTCAGGCTTAGGGTATACAGTGTGTCGCAGTGCATTATCTGGGTCATATTCAAATGCCACTCCTGCTGTTGGATTCCACTTGGCATGTTCTTTCCCAAAGCCCTTCTTCGCATATGCTCTGAGACGCAGCTCCTGACCTTTCCTAAGCTTCACAATCAGAATATCTGCAATACATTGATATTTGGTAAGTATAACCACACTAGGAAGGCACGTTTGGCCCATCCACAACTTGCTTTTAAAACTCACCATCTTGCTCCACATAGTCGTTGGGGTCATTGTCTCTGCTGCGTGAGGTCACCTGCAAGGAGTGGGAGAAAAAAAATAATTATCATGCCGTTTGGATATGGAACTGAATTAAAGGAAAAACTATATCCAAACAGCACGATAATGTGCATAATTAATCTGAGCAACATAAAAATAACGTGAAACTGACCGGTATAACACGGAGGTTGTTGGAGACAAGATCACGAGATGTCACATGGCGCGTCTGGTCTTCAGTGCATCTGACATCTAAAGTAAATTCCACAGAGCACTCTGGACAAAACTCATCACATGTACAATCCTGGTGAGAAGATTTTTGGAAAAGACCAAAGTGCACGGTCAGTGCAAGAAGCAATGCCACGTTTTATTAGAGGTAGCCTGGATAAATAGTCTGAATAACAAAGCCAAACTGGCTAATAAAATGTCAGTCATGGGATCAATTAAATGTAGAGGAGGAGATTCATTAGTAAAGGAATTGTTCGGTGTAAAGATAAAAACTGGGTTAATAGGCAGACTGTGCAAAACTAAAAATGTTTCTAATATAGTTATTTAGCCAAAAATGTCATGTATAAAGGCTGGATTAAGCAGATTATAACATAATAGCCAGAACACAACTTCCTGCTTTTCAGCTCTATAACTCTGAGTTAGTCAGCAACTTGAAGGGGGGCCACATGGTACATTTCTGTTCAGTGAGTTTGTAATTGATTCTTAGCATTCAGCTCAGATTCAAAAGCAACAGTTATAACCTAGAGCAGCTTTGTGAGGAGGGTCACCGACTCTGTAAACTACTTTAATTAGCTTGGATACTCTTGAATTAGCTGTTATAATTGATACAATAGTTGCAAATATTCTACAGATGCTGCTGAGAAATGTATCAAACGAATGTAATAGTTCAGAGATTGCAGAGCTGCCAGACTGAAAACACAAGTGAGGCACAAAATTAAACTATAAAACCTCAATATTAAAAAAAATGGTCAAAAATAAGGAAACAACTGATAATCTTTATTTCTAGTGTAGTATCTGAAAACACCTGAGCTGAAAAAGCACCTTCAGAAGATGAACAACTGCTTTAATGTAAAATATCCTGTACTGGTCTAAAATAGAAAAGCACTTACTCTAGAGTACTGCAGCTTATCAACTATATCATCACTGGTCAGAGGGATCAGTCCTAAAGAAAGAGAGGGACAAAACAGCAATAGACAATAACACACTTGTTCTTTATACTGTGCTAGTGCAACCGTTTATACAGCATAAGGCTGGCATACTCGGGTAGCATAGTGCTAGCAACAGGAGCCAAGCAAAACAAGTTAGATAACCTATTACATTTGAAACTGCATGAAGCCTGTACTTAACTAGCAATATTGTTCTGATTTTCTAAAGTGAATTTACAGTACTGGTTACTTACCGACTCTGTGAGCTATGAATTCGTCATGAAGGACAGATGAATTTGCATCGATCTGCACCCAGTCTATAGCTGCAAAATAAAATATGAACAAGAACAAATTATGTTATTTCAGTGTAAAGGGAACTAGGATGCATTACAAAGGGTTTTGAGGTTTAATGTAATATATGCAAGAAAAAACATACAGCCAAAACGCTATATAAATATAAATAGTTGATTTGGCTGAAAACTGCTCCAAAACCAGCCTATAACCATGTCAGTTCTAAATGGAGATGCAGTCAGCATGATGACTTTCTACTGGATATGCCTCCTGACATCAACATTACTTTACCACTTTAAAGGAGAATTTAATAAGAATGTACCAGTGTTCAAAAAAGTAGTGTTCAGGCTGATTTATTGAATATTTCTGAAAAAAACCCTAATCCCTCCCTTCTCTTCCACTTCCTGCTTCCTGAATTCCCAGGCTGTTCAGGGGAGCCGGCGGATGTAGGACAGGAACCAATCAGCAGCTAGCAGGACCTGATAGGGAACTGAAATGTGTATTTGCTTGTGTGAGTGCAGGGCTGTGATTGACTGTCCCCCTCCTACTGTGCTTCTGGCAGGGACCATTAGGACACGCCCACTCCTCATTTGAAACACAGACGGTGACCAGAGAACATTTAGCACCATGTAAAAGCAACACCATATATTAAAAAATATGTTTAACTTGGAATACGAGGTCTAGTAAAAAATATTATCGCACACTGGGAACCTCTAGTGGCCAAACAGAGGTACAACTATAACTTTTGAAAAATAATCCCAGAAACGTGCTGTAAGATAAAAGATATAAGTTTATTTCCCATATTAAAAGTCAAAAATCACCCCATTATGGCGCCTAACGCGTTTCATGCTTACCTAGCACTTAGTCATAGGCAATCTCTAACACATTAGTTGCTTCTGTTCCTTAAATAGCTCCTCTCAAAAGCCCTCCCCACAGTAAAACCAATCATAATTCAACACACATGTTGCTTCTAACTAGCCGGGTTATTGGCTCAGTTTGTCAGTTGTTCAATATCACATGATTTGTGTATTATATAATCCATATTACAAGCTATTGTAGAAAAACAGTATAAGTTATATAAAGCCATAAAAAGTCTTAAAATATTATGTATAACAAGTTACATCAAAGGTATAATTTAATCCAAGTGGCAACCTGGTTTGTAAATGAAATATCCAGTATACTTTACTTTATACCCTTTTGCGTAGTTTTGTCAGAAAATCTCCTCCTTTAGTACCTATTCTAATCAGTTCTTTCCCTTGTATGGACAAATATTTTAAATTGCTCTCATTACACTCTGCGAAGTGTCTAATGACATTGGTTTTGTTACTCATCTTAATATTTTTTTATTTGGTTGCTGTGTTCTCTCATTCGTTCTTTTAGTGATCTGGTAGTGCGCCCCACATAGTGTTTGCCACATCTAGTACAAGTGATGAGGTGAACAATCCCTTTACTACAGCAATTAATATATTGCTTAAATCTGTATGTACTTTTAGTTACTGTCAAACAAAATTCTTGTGACATCTTTATATAGTTGCATGTAACACAGCGGCTATGTCTGCATTTAAAACAGCCTCTAGATTTTAGAAAGTCACCTTGTTTTCTATGTTGTTTTTCTTTATATAGGCTTGGAGATAAAAGCTCACCCAGAGTATGTGCCCTCCGCACAACATGGCTCACCCCTGGGGCCAGTACATTACAGAAATCCTGATCCGCATACAGGATCGGCAAAAACCTATTAATCACTTTAACTATAGTTTTATACTGTCTGCTAAATCTTGTAATAAAAGATATCTTATTTCTCTCATATGGGTTTTGTTTCTTTTTCTTCGGATACAAAAGGGCATCCCTATCAGTGTTTTCTGCTTTTATGTATGCCTTGTGAATGGTCTCGCTGCTATATCCCTGTGTCTTCTGCAACCATTTTATATTCCCCTATGGTTGTACAGTTCCTTTGAAGACGTAGGAACTGACCAGTGGGGATTCCAGCTGACTCCTTGGATGGCAGGAATGTGCATGTAATAATGTGTTCCCACTGCAGGGTTTGCTGTAAATCGCAGTATTCCCCTTTTTCGATATACCTCTTCGTTTTTATATCTAAACGGAAATAGAATTTTTAGATATAAAACTAAGAGGTATATCGAAAAAGGTGAATACTACGATTTAAGGAACAGAAGCAACTAATATGTTAGAGATTGCCAATGACTAAGTGCTAGGTAAGCATGAAACGCGTTAGGCGCCATAATGGGGTAATTTTTGACTTTTAATATGTGAAATAAACTTATATCTTTTATCTTGAAGCACGTTTCTGGGATTATTTTTCAAAACACCATATATTACTCATAATTGCCTACAAAATTAGGTTGTTTCATTTATCCTATATGTCTCCTTTAATGCATTTGCACATGTGCTTGCATACCCAACACCTGACCATATAACAGTGGTTTTAATTATACATGTTAATCTCTTAAAACATAAAAAAAACACAGTGCACTTGTGGTTCAGGCAACCAATGCTTAAACACGGTATTGAACATGGTCATGACTGGCTGAACAACAAGTGTAGCATTCAGGTTGACATTCAACTGGAGAGTCAATTCATAAAGTTATGCCTCTCGCCAAAGTACTGGAAATCATGTGGCAGCATTATAATCTGAATTGCATTTGTTCCCATGCTCCACCATCATACATTAAATGCTAAACAAAAAGTGTAAAGGTCCTACGAGGCACAAACCCATTACTCCTAACCACAACTAACTCAACCTGACGACGACAATAGCTGCCTCCCAGAGTCCACCAACATATGGGTGATTATAGATGTTCTACAGCTTCCAGGGCAAATAATGGGCATCTTTAACTTCAATTTTAAGTTCACTATTTTGTGTGTGTTATTCTTATTGTTTTATTAAAAAAAATGAAATCTCCAGCACTTATCCTACTCAGTTGTGATGGCGCATATGAAAATGTAAACACCATCACCTCATTCTAATAGATCTTGGATTTCACCAAATACCCCGTCTTTTACGACTGCTCGTGTAATATATACTGGAAAATGAACCTAAAAGATCTTTATATAAATCAATATTTTATTGAATATGTATACAACCTTTAAAAAAACACGTATGAATCGTTGCAAAAGTGAAATCATTTATGTCTTTTTGCTGGAATTCTAATAAAAAGAACTAATTTGAAAAAAAAAAAATTGAAAAGGTAAAAAGCAGGAACAGAAATTCAGGAATAGCATTTAAAAAAAAAACAACAATAAAAAAACAGATTTCTCATGATTAAAGCAATAGGAAAAGTATGTAGCACAAGCTTATTCAATGAACTCCTGTTGAACAAGGTGTTATACTGCCATTTCAACTTTTCTTATGCAGGACAAGAGAACATACCTATAGTAGGAACTTCTGCTATGAACACTCTACGGATTGAGTTGGCGATTCTGAAACAGAGTAAAGCATTCAGCATTAGATATTTTACTGTTCATTATTTTACAGCAAAAATACCTTCCCAACTTTCCTATGAAAGAAAGCCACCATCCCCCAGTTATCATGCAATAGCTCCTGTATATTTTTAACACTGAAATACACATTTCCTTGCAATGGATTCATTTAAAAAAAAAAAAAAAATCAAGTACAGCCAGATTAATACCCTACATGGAAAACAGGTTTCCTTTACTTTTAAGTTTTACCCCTTGATGGCTCAATCTTCATTTCAACAAAGGTTAAACTTTAGATTATAAAGGAGGAAGGGCTTCCGTACAAACAAGTGGGCAGAGGGACTATAGAGAGAAACATGGAGAGTGATGGAGTATTTGAGGGAGAGTGTGTATGTGAATGAGAGAGTTAGTGTGTATATATATATATATATATATATAATACACAAAAGCCAATAATATCTTGTAAATTATATCCTTATAAACGGTGAGTACTGATGTCATCAGTTATAAACGGTGAGTACTGATGTCATCAGTTATAAACGGTGAGTACTGATGTCATCAGTTATAAACGGTGAGTTCTGATGTCATTTCTGTCACATGACTCACTGAAACTTGTGTATTATAATAAATAAAAGACCCCCTGTTGCAAAATATGAGGATATTAGAAGTTACCTCAGAGTTCCCTGACCTGGTCTTCGGCCTAGTGTATTTATATGGCCATGAAACTCCTCGGTAACTTAAACTATCCGTATAATTAAAGGGATACTGTCATGGGAAAATTTTTTTTTCAAAATGAATCAGTTAATAGTGCTGCTCCAGCAGAATTCTGCACTGAAATCCATTTCTCAAAAGAGCAAACAGATCTTTTTATATTCAATTTTGAAATCTGACATGGGGCTAGACATTTTGTCAATTTCCCAGCTGCCCCTGGTCATGTGACTTGTGCCTGCACTTTAGGAGAGAAATGCTTTCTGGCAGGCTGCTGTTTTTCCTTCTCAATGTAACTGAATGTGTCTCAGTGAGACATGGGTTTTTACTATTGAGTGTTGTTCTTAGATCTACCAGGCAGCTGTTATCTTGTGTTAGGGAGCGGTTATCTGGTTACCTTCCCGTTGTTCTTTTGTTTGGCTGCTGGGGGGGGGAGAAAGGGAGAGGGTGATATCACTCCAACTTGCAGTACAGCAGTAAAGAGTGATTGAAGTTTATCAGAGCACAAGTCACATGACTTGGGGCAGCTGGGAAATTGACAATATGTCTAGCCCCGTGTCAGATTTCAAAATTGAATATAAAAAAATCTGTTTGCTCTTTTGAGAAATTGATTTCAGTGCAGAATTCTGCTGGAGCAACATTATTAACGGATTCATTTTGAAAATATAATTTTTTTCCATGACAGTATCCCTTTAACAAGAGGGAGTAGTTCTGATGCAGCATGGATGTGGAAGTTTTATACAATTCAATGTCTGTGATCTCAGGGCTAAGAAACACATCACTGTGGACATAGGAGTCCCAGAAAAGAGTTGAACCTAAAGAGAGACTAATGGGAAATACTTGATACACTATAGGGCTCTAGTTGTCCTTTTAAAAAGACGTGGGTACAACAAAGGGCCTAGGAAAGCAGCGGTTCCCAGAATGAAGTATAACACCACAGGGTGATCTGCTCACACTAATACTTTAGAATAAGCAAGAAAGAGAACATTGACACCAAGTAGATGCAGCACACAATGGCCTAGGAAATATGTACCACTTGGATTGAGGAGACAAGGAGGCTGGAGCAGTGAGCATCAACACACAGCACAAATCGTTTTCTAAAACAAAACCGAGAAACCCCGCAAGTCTCCCATAATGCTCAGAGGTCTCTTACGCCAAATCCGTGTTTTCCACGATAAATTTGACATTCTCGTCCGTGAGTTCTGTGAGACGCACAGTAGGCTGGTTTGCGTACGGCATCCTCTCGATATCTCACAGCTTCTCAGACAGCGGAAACCGGAAGTGGGGAGCAAAGAGGGTAAGCGCGTACAGATAGAGGCTGCCTATCGCGGCCGACAAACCATAGAGTATGGGTTTTTTAAAATAATCTCTAATGCTCAGGATGAATCGTTGACGTTCACTAAGAGAAACGCTGAAGGGTATTGGAGGCAGGTGGCTGGTACATTGGAATAGGTTTATTCGCAAAGTCTTATTCCCGATGTTTAGTCAGTCACGCATTGGTCTACGGTAGTAGCCGACATATTTGTGATGATAGTAAAGAAGAGCTCACAATTGATACAAAACAATCATGTTGTAATTATGTTTTCTCACCTACTAAACCTACGAGAATGTCTCCTTCTGGTAATGACTCAGGAAGAAATATGTTCCACACAGACGAGTTCAATATTTGCTGTAAAAAAAGCTTTTAAACTGAAATCCAGGTCACACTTAAACTGGCCATAGAGATGTAAAGCTTTTTTAAAAGATCCAATCGTTATCGTGAGACCACAATTATCTCGAAAAGATCGTACGATTTGTCCATCAACTAAAAAGACAATTTCAAGCGATATTGCCAGGAAAACTGAGGGGAGCTGCCTGCTTGGCCCAGCAAACATAGATAGATTGCACCGGGATTGATGAAAATGTTTAAACCTGGCTGATCGGTTTTCTGACAGATGTCAGTTGAAAAATCGTAAGATGTACCATCGTTCGAATCCCACTAACTTCACGATAATTAGATGGATTGGTCGGATTTCACTAAAATCGGTCGTTCACCAAAGAAAAATCTTTGCGTCTATGGGGACCTTAATACACATTTCGAATAACTATAAGAGACAGCAAAATGGCACTAAGTAGCTACAGCACACAGTCATGTTCCCTCTAATTCCTTCTCGACTATGCACAAAAATAAGATTGTGCGCACATTTCTAACCTGTGTGTTGTTCTCAGGTCAAAATTAATACAAAATTGTGTGCTTTAACTGGCCTCAATGTGTGTGTGCATGAAGGTACACCTTACAGGGAACATTGCACACAGTGGTAAATAAGCGCCACTGGGATTCTGGATCCTGATCCCGTGATATAGGTGGAGGTTCCTGGCCTATAGAGCTTACAATCTATGTGATTAGGTAACTAAGAGTTCTGAAGGAGGAGGGAAGTAAGAGCTGCTGTTCACAATGGTTGGAGCATAAGACAAAATCAGATCTTGTGAGCAGGACCCTTTCATTTTTAGCTCTGTAACCCATGTTAAATTATTTTAAAATACATTTCTTATGAATAAAAATAAATAAATAGTGGTAAAATGGCGGGACTTAATGGTCGCTCCCCCAGAGGTCAGTGGCCGGGCTTAATGGTCACTCCCCCGGGGTTCGAAGGCTGGGCTTCATATCGCTCCCCTGGGACTCGGCAGCCAGGCCGAGTTGCGGCACGGGGCAGTCTGACCGACTGGAGACGGAGCGTTTGTTGGTTCTATGGTGTTGGCTTTTATGTTGGCTTTTGCTAAGGTGAATGCCCAGAACTTTTTGATTTTGTGGATATTTGTGGGATACCACCATTAAGCTCTAGAATGTTCGCCTAAGGTCATTTGGGCAATATACTGCTCAGCATATAAATTGGTGTAGAGAACCATATACTCACAAATAAATGGAAGAAATCAAGAGGGTCGAAGATAGACGTATCGCCCTTAACTCCAGTAAAATGGGGGATTTGGGGGGCAGAGTTACCAGGAGGCTCCCAAGCAGGCTCTCTGCCAACTGCAGCAGACTCCTCTGACACTGCTTCCGCCTCCTCCTTCACCTCGTCTACCTCCAAGGTAACTGTTGGGGCACTCAGAGTGCTACTGCTACCACTACCTTCTGACGCATTGGTAGATGAGTCAGATTATAGGTCGCTCGGCACATAGTCTGAATCTGAATCACTAAATTCCGTCAAGCTAGAGGACTCTGTGGCCTTGCAAAGCCTTTTGGCCATACCACACCCCCTCCCCCAAGAAAGAAAAAACAAAAAACAATACAGCCCAATCGCAGAATATAGTATAGGGTGTATGGCTTGTGTGGGTCTGTGTGTACTGGTGTGAAAACCTGTTCCAGGCAGTCAGCCGGTATCGTCTCCCAAAAATGCAAGTAGGCAGCAGGAGGGCTCCAAGATGCAGAGGGTGCAGCATGGAGTGAAGGAGCCTGTTTTTGCTTGTGTGACTACAGGGCTGTGATTGGCTATCCCCATCTTACTGTGCTTTTGGCAGGGACCGTTAGGACACACCCACTCCTCATTTGAAACTCAGACAGGGACCAGAGAACATCTATGGGGAGCTTCAATAAAGGAGCTATTTTTGAAGACAATATTCATTTACAGCCAAAAGTAAAACCAGCACAATATAGTATTCCTATATTGCCTACAATAGTAGTTAGTTTTCATTTATGCTATATGTCTCCTTTAACTCAATCTCACATGCAGCTCTGTCAACAGGAAAAACTGATTTGCAGGTCCTTTTCTTGCACATATGTTTTAAGGAATCATAGTAACATATTTCTCATGTGAGAATGTAAACATTTAAACCCATCTGAAGATATTTCAGAAAATAGATAAAGTAGAGAATCCTTGTTCCAGTTTGCTAAATAAATCAGATGGCCTTTATAATCAGAGACATCTGTAAAAACTCAAGGTAGAAAGGCTACAATGACAGAAATAGAAAAACATGAAGGAACCCACAAACCTAAAACTGTTTTAATTCAGTAGCATGTAAGTATGAAGCGTGTTAAACCTATAAGTTCCTTCTTGTTTTGAATGCTCTAATATTGCAGCAGGGCGGTATTTATAAGTAGACAATTAGAACATTTGTCCAAAGCTCACCATCAACCCTTTAAAATACAAGTATGAATCTCCACTACATAAGCATATTCCAAATTTGTTGAGGAGGAACTGTGCAATGGGGGGCCTTTTGGGACCTTTGGTTGTGGCGCACCTGCGGCTTAAAGGAACAGTAACACCAAAAAATTAAAGTGTTTTCAAGTAAGGAAATATGATATACTGTTGTGTTGCACTGGTACAACTGGTGTGCTTGTTTCAGAAATTCTACTATAGTCTATGTAGCCATGGGGCAGCCATTCAAAGCTTAAAAAGGAAAAAAGGCGAAGGATAGTGCAGGGCAACAGTACATTATATTGTCTTTCCATCAAGACATTTTCATTGTTTTGTGTTACTGTTCCTTTAAAGCAGACCCTATGGGGCTTAAATAACGAGAAGCTGAATTGACTGGGGGTGCTAATATGTTAGGCAATCTTCATTGAATTTAGTTGCTACATTCGTTCCCTGGACTGCTGAGAACCGGCTGGTGAAGTCCTAAAGCAGTGTCCCACTGCTGTCTTATCTGCAGTTCCCAGGCACCAGCTGGTAAACTTGTGCATGTGCACTACATAAAGATTTTTTTAAGTATAATTTTTTTCAGTATACTGCTCATACTCAAGTCTAAAGTCTGTGCTTTGAGTAAGATAGCGGTGTTGTGCTTTGTTCTCATTTACAACCCCAGGAGAGAACTAATGGGCATGCCCCTTAGTGCTCATTTGACAGCACTTGAACCCGGACCTAGGGCAGCATCAATTAAGGGGTGGCATGCAGCCCAGACGCACAAGCAATTTTCTTGCCTGAGCACTAGTGCTGAACGGCATCAAGCTGACAGGATGTGCATGTGCGCTATCTTTTGAGAAGAAGTGGGCGACGGAGGACTCCAGCCTCCAGGTGCCCTTAGGGCAAATCCGGCCCTGCTTGCACCCCCCATCAAGATGCAGCCCAGCACTGTCCTTACCTCCTGCGTTTGGTCCGATGCAGACCAGTGTTAATTCAAAGCACATTTGTGCTCCAAGGCCTGCAGCAATTTGCACAATGCCCTACATAGTGGGCAAAGAGCAGAAGAAAAAAGAAAAGGTAAATTTCAGCCTATTTTTACACTTTGATCACTACACTGGGTGTGGTACATGAATCCTACAGACTTTTCCTCTGTCTCTTCTAGGTGTGCATTTTTCTTGTTTGCTGTGTAAGTTAGTTTGGAAATACAGATTAATTCAAATGTATAAGGTACATCTATAAAAGATGTAATTTCTAAATCTAAACATTCACTGAACAAGTTAAAATAAATCTTGCACCACTCACATCTACTGAATGAACCAGTCACTGTCAGGGGATCAGTCAATGTACAAATAACTTTATTACACACAGTAAAGTGCATATTCCTTACACAACCAGCTTATAAAGATGGAGATATGAAGTTCAAAGATGTCAAGCTTTGGTTACACACTTATTCACCGGCGCTGGTTCAGTCCTGTTAAATTCTTTAACTAGAAGACAAAAGATACAAAATATCAAATATATCAAAAATAGCAAACATTCCATATTGTATTTTTATATTGCTCTGTATCTATAAAAGCAACAAGTTAATTGACATAATAAAAGTGAATAAGACCAAATATTCTAAAGGCTAGGGCTCACAGGCTGAAGGCTCTGCTGCTCTAAGCCTTGCATATTTTTGTGGCTGAAAGAAGTCGATCTTCTCCATGTGCCCACATGGAGTGGAGGTAGGCATGAAGATGCCTGCTTTTGCGTATTTCCGCTGACCTTCGCTTCTGCTGCACTGCGGTTGAATGCACACAGAAGGATATAATTGAAATCAAAGGAGCGGTGTGCTTCTCCCAGTGTGCAAAAATATGGAGGTTGAGAGGAGCTGAGCCTTCAGCCCGTGTGCCCATTGCCTAAAAGCATAGAGGATGGAATAGATGCCCTTGCTATAGCAAATACAAACAACTGACTTCAAATCAATACTGAGCCATTGCTTTCCTCTATTTCAGCAACAAGAACACTGCAATTTGCATATCACTAGATCATAGATTGTTAGAAACCCAATAATTAAAACGTACATTGCTCACAAAATCTAGAACTATTATTAATGGGGTTGTTTACCTTCCAAACACTTTTTTCAGTTCGGTTGTTTTCAGACAGTTCACCAGAAATAAAGACTTTTTCCAATTACTTTCTATATTCTATTTGTGAATGTTTTTCTAATATTGAAGTTTAAAGTTTATTTTTTTACCTTCTCAATCAGCTCTGAGGGTGGGGGTCGTCAACTCTTCTAACTGTTCTAAATTGATACATTTAGTTGATATATGCTGCTGAAAAATGTATCAACTAAATGTTGCAAAATAACAGTTCAGAGTCTGCACCTGGATCACTGAGCTGCCAGACTGAAAAACCAGAGACATTCAACTAACTTAGATTTTGGAAAAACAGTAAAAAAAAATAAATGGAAAGTTGTCAAAAAAATTTTTATTTCTGGGAAGTAATCTGAAAACAACTGAACTGAAAAAAGTGAACAACCCCTTTAAAGGAAAACAATACCCTCAATTAATGTGGGCCTCTATAAAAAAATATATTGCATAAACAGTTCATATCTAAAACCCTGCTCCATGTAAATAAACCATCTTAATAATAGACTTTTTAGTAGTATGTGCCATTGGGTAATCCTAAAATTGCCAAAACAAACCATACATGTTAGGTCACATGAGCCAATTAACTGGCAGAATTCTGTTTCCTGTTAAAGTTAGAGCTGCAGTATTTCTGGTCAGGTGATCTCTGAGGCAGCACAGAGAATATCATAAAATGGGGGCTCAAGGGAAAAGATGTAAAAGGGCAATATTTACTTAATTATATATTCCAGTTTGGGAAGATTCCTTAATATGCCACTTAATATGATGTAATCTGTTGCTTAAGTATTAATTTTGGGGGTATAGTTTTCCTTCAACTTCTTATGCATTGGGAGAGATAATCTCGCAAATTGAGGGGTGGATGCAAAAAATTTGACAAAAGGAAAAAAGACTGATAAAGAAATGTACAAATGTTTCCTTGGGTGCAAAAACTGGAGGCAGCATTTGTAAATAGTAAACATAACCACTGTACTTTCAGTGGTTAAAATAAACAATACTTACCGTAACAGCAGCTCCCATCAGACCCTGTATCACAGCTTCTCCAGTAGATGCCACCTAAACACAGACATATTTAAAAAGACCAACAAAGAGGAAGTTACTGCTTTCCTTACACCGGAGAAAATAAACCATATTGTTATCATTTAAGCTCACTGGTGGCCCTTGGGAGCAAATATTCATTGGGTCTAAGACATATATTTAAAGGGGTTGATCACCTTTAAATTAATTTTTAGTAGGATGTAGATAGTGATATTCTGAGACAATTTGCAATTAGTTTTCATTTTTTATTATCTATGTCTTTTTAGTTATTTAGCTATTTACTCAGCAGCTCTCCACTTTGCAATTTCAGCAATCTGGTTGCTAGGGACCAAATTACCCTAGCAATAATGCATTGATTTAATTAGAGACTGGAATATGAATAGGAGAGTGACTGAATAGACATATGAGTAATAAAAAGTAGTAATAACAATACATTTATAGCCTTACAGAGCATTTTTTTAGATGGGGTCAGTGACCCCCATTTGAAAGCTGAAAAGAATAATTAAAAAACTACTACTAGTGAAGACCAATTGAAAAGTTGCTTAGAATTAGCCATTCTATAACACACTAAAAGTTAACTTAAAGGCCAACCCCCCTTTAATAACCCCTGATGGAGAACATATGTGGTCAAAATACCCATATCTTGCTTGTCATCACTCCCTTCCAGAGAGAGAGAGAGAGAGAGAGAGAGAGAGAGAGAGAGAGAGAGAGAGATATACAAACAAGGGAAAGTTGTGCTCACCACTATTTTTAAAACCATTAGGCGGGGGTGCAATGAGGCTGTGACCACAAAATACATATAGTCAAATACAAGAGTCCTCTGCACTCAACCCATTATCAATATATTTAAGACAGAGACATTTTGTGCATACTGCTACTGAAAAATGCCTTACCCTTTAAACAAAACAGGGATTGTTTGTCCATATATTGCAATATATTTAAGCTGGCCAACTACGTCAAAGTCATCCCATATCTGGCCAGTCCTACGCTCAATTTTATCTGATTCATTAAGAACTCTATTGCTTCATTATACATTTTACAAAGGGACTAGGTTTTACCTGCAACATACTTGGCTGCCCAAGTTCTTAATGAATCAGATAAAATTAAGCATAGGACTGGCCAGATATGGGATGACTTTGACGTAGTTGGCCAGCTTAAATATATTGCAATATATGGACAAACAATCCCTGTTTTGTTTAAAGGGTAAGGCATTTTTTAGTAGCAGTATGCCAAAATGTCGCTGTCTTAAATATATTGATAATGGGTTGAGTGCAGAGGACTCTTGTATTTGACTATATATATATATATATATATATATATATATATATATATATATATATATATATAAAAATGTTCTGTTCATGGCAGACCTGGTGTTGACGGGCGAGCACCATTTAGAAATGCTTAAGCAAGCATTTATGAATACTCTTCTACCTAGCACACTCCACAGGCAAGTTCTTCTACAGCGCAGTAGTAATGCATGTGCTAGCCTGATACTCAAGGATCAGACCAGAACAGGCTGAAGCTTGCGCATCTACATAAGTTTCAGGTTGGCTGCAGATCACTGTGAATCAGCTGCAGTATACAGTAGCTTTTAGCTGCACTCTACAGCTGGTCTCCCTGTCCCTCTGCCAATTGTTGCTTGGATATTGCTGTCCCACTACCACCTCCTCTGATACCTTTCTCTAAATTTACCATAAAGGAGAGGTCAAGCATTAAGATAGGTACATTCTTTCCCAACCCCTGAACATGAAGGGGTGGGTTAGTATGAGGATGAAAGCCAAGAAACTCCCAGACTGCTCATTAATTATCTGTAGGGGAAGCTGTGATAGGGGAATCGCTGGAGCAAAACAAAAATACAGCATGTACCATTGGCTCAAACATCTATGGGATGAAACAAAACTGATCAGAGTTTTATGAATAGACACTTTCTAACCAAAACCACATCAAGATTTTGCTGTAGAAAAAGTTTTATTTACAAAGGCAATAGTTTGTTATCTATTAAGGCAATCCCCTTTTTGAGGAATTGGCTGCTCTAAATTCAAGGATACACTAGCGTATTGTCTGCTTCTCTCTGCCTGATGAATATTAATGGGGCAGATGCACTGAAATCAGCAGCTGCATTAAAAAAAAAAACAGTTTCCATCTGTGAGTGTGAGTGGAGTATAGAGTTGCTATGTTCACTGGAACAGAAACATCAGGATTTGATTTGAGTAGCTATATTTCGGAGGTAGCGCCCTGTATTGACAATGCTACTTCAGAATTTCAAGTTTTCCCAATCACACACATCCCAATTTAGCACCCCTTTTGGAGTTTTTTCTTTTGCAAACCCTGCTTGTTCAGGCAGAATTTTATTTAGCACTGGAGAGTGGCGTAAATAGGCAAAGGCAGGTCTAGGTGCAGGATGCCCACCCTCCGTTTGTTATACCACTGGCACTGGAAACTGCAAACTCCATTGTTATACTGGATCAAAGCCGCTTTAAATGGGTGGTTCACCTTTAAAGGGGACCTGTCACCCTAAGAAATAATTTCAAATTCTTTTCTATCATGTTAGTTGAGCGAAATAAACTTTACTTACACTGTATTTATTATTTAAATTTTGTTTCCTTCTGTTTTGGAATTACACAATCACAGCAAGCAGGCGGCTGCCATTTTGTGGACACGGTTATGAAGGGAAATTGTGTATCACCCCAAAATCGTGTGTATGCACCAGAATGAGGGACCTAATGTCCATGTGCAGTGCCCTACACAATTATAGAGCCTGAGGAGGGAAGAGGGAATGTGAGGAGAGCAGTGACATGTAGGAAGTGCTGAATGGAAAGTGAAAGTAATTGATTGCCCCTCCTCTATGCCACGGGCATAGAGGCGGGGCAGGTAATATTTGATTGACAGTTTAGATATTTAAACACCTTTATAACAGCTATGGATGTTTTAATGGAAAAATTTTTTGGGGTTCCATAATTAATTTGGAAAGGACTTCCATTATGCAGTTTTTTATGTGTAGGTGACAGGTCCACTTTAAGGTAACTTTTATTATGTTATAGAACTGGCAATTCTAAGAAACTTTTCAATTGGTTTTCATTATTTATTTTTTATAGTTTTATAGTTATTTGTCTTTTTCTTTTGATTCTTTCCAGCTTTCAAATGGGCGTCGCTGTTCCCTTCTAAAAAACAAATGCTCTGTAAGGCTACAAATGTATTGTTAATGCTACTTTTTATTACTGATCCTTCTATTCAGACCCTCTCCTATTCATATTCCAGTCTCTTGTTCAAATCAATGCATGGTTGCTAGGGTAATTTGGGCCCTAGTTACCAGATTGCTTAACATGCAAATTGAAGAGCTGCTGAATAAAAAACTAAATAACTTTCAATAATAAAAAATGAAAACCCATTGAAAATTATCAGAATATCACTCTCTACATCATACTAAAATTTATCTCAAAGGTGAACAACCCCTTTAATGATGTATAACTACAGTGATAAATGCTACTGTGCTTGTACAACTTCACTTATATTGGACTCCAGGGCTGCCATCAGGGGACACGAGGGACAGTTTCCCCGGCTGTATTAAAGTTTAAAGGGGGACCATGCAGAGCCGGGCCAACCCGGCCAGGCGCCCTAGGCAACCTGGCCGGCCACGGCGCCGGCTTAGTGTGTGCTGAATTGCGCATGCGCGAAAGTACACGCCAGCGCGAAACTACGCACCAGCGCGCATGCGCTTTAAACGCAAATTACCAGCGGCAGCCAGGAAGACACAGGACCGGACATGGGGTAGGCAGGTACGTGCCTGGCGCCCCCTTAGCTTTGCGCCCTAGGCACGTGCCTACTCTGCCTACCCCTAGTTCCGGCCCTGGGACCAGGTTGTGCTGCACTTTCCAGGTTAGCCAGGCGAGAGCATGCAGGACGTACAGAAGATCTGAAGCCGCAAACGGAGCCAAAGATGTGAAGCCACGAAAGAAGATTCCACACAAACCTAAGGTAAGTTCTAGTGAACACCAATGTTTTTTTTCCCTATTAAACCCCTGGCCACCAATGTTGTCTTTTAATCGTCTATGGGCCCTGACCACCAAAGTTTTTTTAACTTGTAAGTGAGGCCCTGGCCACTAATGTTTTTTTCTCAACTTGTAGTGGGGCCCTGACCACTAATAAAGTTTTTTCTTTACTATTATGGGGGCCCCTGATCACCAATGGGGGGCTGGCCACCAATTAGTTTTATGACTTGTAAGGTGGGTGGGTGGTGGGGCTGGCCACCAGTTAAGTTTTTTTTTAACTCTTATGGGGGCCCCTGACGACCAACTGTTTTTTATTAGCATTTTAGGGGAGACCCTGGCCACCAATGGGTTTTTAGCGTTCATGTTTTAGCGCCCATGTTTGTGTGGCCTTTATACTGTGGTGTGGGCATCTAAGGGGTCTGTGGTGGTGGGCGGGGGCCAGGCCCCAGAAAATTGTTGTACAGGGCCCCCATGATTTCTGATTTTTATACTCTTAAACAGGTAAGCAACACTTTGGTCTTTCAAGTTTTTTTCCTAAATATTATCCTAACTGGCATTCAATCTGAGCCTTACTCTCACTGGTGCGGTAATGCGTTTAACAACAATTAGCTGAGTCTTAACCTGTTTCATTGAGTTTCCCATTGTCATGGCCTCAGAAATGCGGTTTTCAAGGAATTTCCATGTGTCTTCAAAGTCTGGAGAAGAATCCTGCAACATTACTAGCTCAGTTGAGTTATATATACCAGTCAGCACTGCTCTACTTGTATACCAGCTAACCTGTACACAAGAAACAAATATATCAAATTATTAAGAATACAAAAAAAGAAAGTGTTTCGATTAAATATATTTTAAGAACTTAGGATCTGACTGACAAGGACAGATGATCAAGACTACATATTTTCCCTTATTTTCCTGGATAAGGGATCCCATACCTGTAGAATTAATGGGCTACAATACTGTAGTAATGCAATCAAAGTGGAAATCCAGGTGACTTTTTTGTGCCCAACAAATGAAAATGTACTTCTAAACAACCTTCCAATATACATGAATTTTCAGTGGTTGTAGAATTATTTGTAAAAGGCATTGCTGTTTAAAGCAGTGTTTGTTTATCCTTTTCTGTCCTCTGGTTCTCACTCCTGAAATAAATCTGAATCAGACAGGAGAATACAATAAGCCAGGCAAATACAGGGAGTCCTCGAGTTACAAACCTCCAACTTAGTAACAACTAGGGTTGCCACCTGGCCGATATTTTACCGGCCTGGACGGAAAAAATTATGGTTGATCCAATTTTATTAATAGGAAAAAAAGATAAATCTATAGGAAGGCCAGTATTTTTTTCTGGAAAAGTTGGCAACCCTAGTAACAACTCACACTTATAAACAGAGGATATTACAGTAACATACTGAGGTTTGCTTGGCCTTTATTAGCATTTAGTTTTAATAAACCACTTGCCCCAATCTCTGGCATGTGTACTGCAGCGCATATAAAGGTACAAATAAATATTTACAGAAAGGTAAACTAAATCTAAGTTACATTTAATAAGTAAAGGTATATGTTCCAACTTGCACACAAATTAAAACTTAACAAACC